>NC_077232.1:45513952-45668952 GCF_027887165.1 Monodelphis domestica | reverse complement strand
GAGAATAAGTTTGAAACTAGTTTTGAACTCTGGTCTTCTGACACCAAGTTCAGGTCTCTAACCACTTCTAGTTGCCTTCTAGTGTTTTCAAATTGCATGAACCTTACACCCAAGCTATGGTAACATTTATAAATCATGGATCTGGACTCATTAGATTATGCTGTCTTTGTGGACAAGGACTATCTTTTTCACTTTCTTTATATTCTCTGGACTTATCATAGTGCTTAGCATACAGTAGGTACTTAATAAATGCTTAGTGACTGGCTTTAGCATTGGGGTTTCCACATTACAGCAGGTTAATGAGAGTATACATGGTGCCTGACCACATTGGATGGCAAGGTTCTCATGTTGGGCAGTCAAGAGGTTAAAAAACCCCAAGGTAGTGAGAGGAAAGAGAAACAGGGTCTTCCATATCGAATCTCGGGTAACAATTATGCTGTTTCTAGCAATATAATGAAGCCCATAATAAAATGCAATACAATATATAATTTGAGTCTGATACTGTAAGTAATAAACACTTTGGTGAACACCAACCCAAGTCAGCATGTCCTTAATAAACAGGCATGGAAAAATGATCAGATTAGCATTCCATTACTGTCAAGGACAGATGATTAAAAAACCCCTCTTTGCTCTAGAATATTAGACCTCATTTTTTTTAATTTTGGCTCTTTATTTTTGTATTTTGATTTATCTGAGCTCTGAACCAGATCATAATGCTTCTATTTTATTTATAGTAAAATTGAAGTATGATTGTTCTTTAAAAATTATCAAGCAAAAATAAGATTAAATACAGAGTGGGATATATTTTAAAGATATATATGTTCATGTGTGAATGTATGACTGTATGTATAAAAACATTTAACTATACTATATGTACAAATATGTGGGTATGTATATATACATATGTATACATAAAGTTGTGATGTGCTACTTGGTCCAAGATGTGGGCTAGATAATAATAATAAAGGAAATTTGGAAATGGCTGAATACCTGAACCTCAAAAGTGGTATTTAATGGATCAATGGCACCCTAGAATGTTGTTCCTAGTAAAGTATGTCAGGGTTCAATCTCTGCCTCTTTTCTATTGTATGTTTTTATTATTGATTTGGATGAGACCAAATTAAGAATACTTATCAAGTTTTTTGATTGGAAGCAACCTACAGAAGTCATCTACTAAAACCCAAATTTGAATAAAAATTCCCTCTTCTAGAACAAAGGATATGTGGTTAGACAGCAGGTCTAGTGATAAAAGCTTTGGAGTTTCAATAAAGTAATTTAATATGTATTAATAATATGACTTGATGATACCCTGATAGTTGATTTGATTTTGGAGGGCAAAAATAAAATAGTATTTTCAAAATGGGTGTGATGAGTTATTCCTGTCATTCTCAGTCATCTTCAGACTATACCTGGAATCTTGGATTCATTTCCAAGTGCCATATTTCAAGAAGAACAAGTGAGTGATTGCCAAAGAAGGAAAGCCAAAATGGTGAGGGTATTTCTACCAATTATGCATACAAGAAGAATTAATTGAAAAAAGGCAATTTAGCTTGCAAAATTTTAGTGGAGTCATGACAAATGTTTCTAGTTATTTGGAGAAGGATTAGAATTGAGGCAAGTAGATGATTCAGTGGGTAAAATACTGGACTTAGAACAAGGATTATCAATCTCCTTCAAATTTGATTTCAGACATTTAACTAGCTGTGTGACTCTAGGCAAGTCACTTAACCTCTGCCTGCCTCCATTTCCTGATCTAGAAAATTAAGATAATAATAGCACTTATTTTCCCAGAATTGTCATGAGCATTTAAAATACGTAATATTTGTAAAGTGCTTTCCAGAGTCTTTTAGATAATTCTACATTATTAAATGAAACATAAATTAAAAATAAAAATAAAACTTACTTCAAAATGAATATTCTGGATAAAAGCAATAGTTATGTTATCCTCCCCAGGTCTGCCAAAATTTACTACTTGCAGCATGTTTATAGTAACAAAAATGATTTTTAAAAAGTAGTGCCAATTGATGGAGGAATGACCACATGCCATGATGTTAAAGCAAAAAAAAAAAATTGAAGAATTCAGAGAAACATGAGAAGACTTCTATCAACTGATGTCAAACCACAACCCAGAGAACATACATAGCAATTTACAGTAATAGAAGTGAAAATAGTACTGAAAGGTAGGCAAACATATATTAAAGGGAATGTTTAACATAGTTTCTAAAGGACAAAACACTTTCCAAATCTAAGTATGACTGTGAAACACTGAGTGTGATAAAATATCTAGACTGGTTGGTTTGGATTAATTGTTGGGGATGAAGTGGGGCAGACAAGGGAGGATATTATGGGGTAGGAGAATATTGTACGAAAATCAGGAGCATCAGTTTTTTAAGACATTTTGCCCATTCTCAAAGACCCAGATCAAACACCATTTCCTCTAAAAACTTTTCATTCATTCATTTCATTTTCATTCTCAGTCTTCACAAAGTATCATTTGTCATTTTCTATTTTTATTCTTCATCATGCTTTATGTCTTATAGGCACTGCCTGGACTGTAAGTCTAATGAGGACAGGTAGAATGGAATGTTCATTTTTGTATCTTCTTTTTGGTCTAATACAGGCATTTATACAAACTATAAATCTGTGTTGAATGGCACTGTTTTGGGAGTAAGAATTTTGTTTAGTCATTTTTCAATCATGTCTCATTCTTTGTAACACCATTTTTTAAACCTTTACCTTTTATCTTAGAACCAATGCTATGTATTGGTTCCAAAGCAGAAGAGCAGTGAGGGTTAGGCAATCAGGGTTAAGTGACTTGACTAGGGTCAAACAGCTAGGAAGTATCTGAGGCCACATTTG
This sequence comes from Monodelphis domestica, assembly GCF_027887165.1. Classification (NCBI taxonomy): domain Eukaryota; kingdom Metazoa; phylum Chordata; class Mammalia; order Didelphimorphia; family Didelphidae; genus Monodelphis; species Monodelphis domestica. The sequence continues at coordinate 45,666,093 of NC_077232.1, read as the reverse complement.
AACCCTTCCCATCTCCAGACTTGGCTCTCTATCCACTGAGCCACCTAGTTATCCCCACTCCATTCCTATATTTCTCTGGGAATAAGATCCCTGAGGGGTAGATCCATGAAGTAGGGTTCCAGTTCCATGCCAATTTGAAAGTAAGTCTTTAGTGAAATGCCTCAGAGATCTGGGCTTGGCCACATCCTATTTAATGCTTTTTATCAATGACTTGGATAAATTTATAGATGGAATTCTCCTTAAGTTTTTAGAAGAAATGAAACTTGGGTAAACAGCTAAATCACTGAATTGTCAATCTGGTATTCAAAATAATGAAAGACTAGAAAGAATGTTGGATCATATCAAATGAGACAAAATACAAAAGGGATAAATTTGAAGCCTTCTATTTGGGTTCAAAAAATTAACTTCCTAAGTACAAAATAGTAAGGCAAGAAAACAATTCATTTAAAAAGATCTAAGGGCAGTTAGTGGGTTGAGAGCCAGGCTTGGAGAAGGGAGGTTCTTCTGTAGAATTGATTTAAGATAGAAGTTATGAATTTTAAAAATATCTAGAAGAGCTGATGGAGTATAAGATAAGCCATTTATTCTATGGCTACCTTAGTTTCATCATCTGTAAAATGGGGATAATAATAGCAACTGTCTCCCAGCATTGTTGTGGGGATAAAATGATATATCTGCAAAGCATTTGTGTGTGGAAGTAGGTAGGTCTTTCTTCAGATACGAGTTAAACTAGGTGACCTCTAAGTTTCCTTCCCATGCTCTGATTCTGCCACTTTGTGATTCTATAAATAACAAGCCATTTTATTAAAAGCTGGAGTGACTTGAGGAGTTATCTAATATAATCCCCTTATTTTGTGGATGAGAAAACAGACTCAGGGAGGTAAAGTGATTTATTTCTGGTCATATTCCCAGTCTGGGAAGATTTGGGCTCAACATCCAGTTCTGCTGTCTCTTCTCATTACAAGCCATTAAACTCTTTAACACAATTCAGAGAATCAGTTTAAGACTCGCTACAGGCTTTTAAGAAATATATTTGGGAACCAAATGAGGAGGCAGCCACGTTTGTAAGAGAAAGAGCCCCGGAACTGGGAGCCACAAGATTTGGGTCAGAGTTCTGCCTTTGCCATATACAAACAATATGTGAACTGCAGCAAGTCACAAACTCTTTTAAATGGGGGTCCATCAATTGTAAAACGGATAGAATAGTTTTTGTACTGATGACTTCGCAGACTTATGAAGAAAGACTAGTTCTGTAAACCTCTAAAGGACTTCATACATCATGGCCAATATTATTAGATGTTTTAAGAAATCTCAGTTCCTCTCAGGTTCAACATAGTAGCATTTTAATAAAAATCACAAAAATCAATAAAAATAAAAAAATAAAAATCACCAACATTTTATTTGAATTCAATTTTAGAAATATTGAAAGAAATTATATGCTTAAAAGTATATTGACACTGGGCAGGACCAAAAATTTGAGCCATTGATAATCTCCATTTGGGAGAATAGGACTTCTAGTGAGGCATAGGAAAGTTTGAAGTCAGAATAAATTAAACAGCATTCAAAATATTGTAGAACATTATTGCAAATTCCTCTCATCCAAGATGGCTGACAAATGAGATATTCTGATGAAATTAGTGTACCCGTTTAAGTGGATGAGGAAATAAAGTGCTGGATCTGGAGTCATAAAAATATTGGTTCGAATATAACTTAAAACACTTATGGGGGCAGCTGGATAGCTCAGTGAATTGAAAGCCAGGCCTAGAGATGGAAAGGTCTAGGTTCATATCTGACCTCAGACACTTCCTATCTGTGTGACCCTGGGCAAGTCACTTAACCCACATATCCTAGCCGTGACTGCTCTTCTGCCTTAGAAACAATACCCAGTATTAATTCTAAGATGAAAGGTAAGGATTAAAAAGACCCAACATTTACAAATAGTTACTTCTGTCTGCATCTGTTTTCCCATCTAGAAAGTAGTGATAATAATAGCACCTAACTTCCTGTGCTTTGCAAATCTTAAAGTTCAAGATCTTATTATTAGCTGCCTCTGAGAATTAGCCATTCCTTTCTTCTTTTCTTTTCTTTTCTTTTCTCTTCTCTATTCCTTTCCTTTTCTTTTCTTTCCTTTCCTTTCCTTTCCTTTCCTTTCCTTTCCTTTCCTTTCCTTTCCTTTTTCCTTTTCTTTCCTTTTCCTTTTCTTTCCTTTTCTTTCCTTTTTTTCTTCCCTACTTCCTTCCTTCTTTTCTTTTCTTCCTTCCTTCCTTCCTTCCTTCCTTCCTTCCTTCCTTCGTTCCTTCCTTCGTTCCTTCCTTCCTTCCTTCCTTCCTTCCTTCCTTCCTTCCTCCCTCCCTTCCTTCCTTCCTTCGTTCCTTCGTTCCTTCCTTCCTTCTTTCCTTCCTTCCTTCCTTCCTTCCTTCCTTCCTTCCTTCTTTTCTATTCTTCCTTGCTTCCTTGCTTCCTTGCTTCCTTCCTTCCTTCCTTCCTTCCTTCCTTCCTTCCTTCCTTCCTTCCTCCCCTCTCCTTTTACAGATAAGTAAGATAAGACTCAGAGAATTCATGTCACTTGGCCAATATTAAACAGCTTATCAGTTAAACAGCAGGATTGGTAATGTGTTCTAAACCCCTGAAACCCAGTATGGACTTTTCCATTCCACAGTAAGCACAATGATACTAGAATAATTTAATCTATTTTTGATGGTTCAGGAGGCACTTTAGAGGCTTTGTTATGAACATCACTCTTTCTTATGTTGTAATTCAGAAGGAAGCTATAAGTCAAATTGACCAAGATCTTCTAACATACTTTAGATACTACCCTTTCAGCCATCTATAGTATTTTGTTGCAATTCCAGTGTGTCTAATTCCTTGAAACTACATTTGGCATTTTCTTGGCAGAGATATTGGACAGTGGTTTGTAATTTCCTTCTCCAGTTCATTATACAGATGGGGAAACTGAGGCAAACTGACTTTTTCAGGGTTACACTGGCACTAAGTATTTGAGGTCAGATTTGAACTCAGGAAGATTAATCTTCCTTACTCCCAAACTTTGTTATAACTTCTAGTTTAATGCTTCTACTTCCTCTTATTCTTCCTTTCCTTCATCCTTTTTCTCTTTCTCTCCTTCAAAGCACAACTCTGCTTCTAAATAGTACAGAAGCTTTAACTTGCTCCATTTCTGAGCCCCAATTCAATTGCCCCTCCTTAGATAGCCCACTCCCAGGGCTTTCCATGTTGGTTTTATACTTAGTGTAAATATGTAATTGGCTTAGCATTCTGCAACTCAGAACTCCCAGACTCAAACAATCCATCAGCCCCAATCTCCTCCACTAGGAGGGATCATTGGTATGTACTACCATGAATATACAATATTAGCAATTTTCAGAGATTTGCAATGCCATAAAATACACATAACTACAAAAACTATTTTTATATTTCAATGCATCTCTGATCTCATGGACATATGAACTTGAGTTCTTTTACAATTTAGATATATTTCTGCAATCCCCTAGTTTGGATTCACAAGCTGTTCAGATGCGACAAGTTGGCTAATGTGTATCAGTCCTTCTGGGAACCAGTTCAAGTTCTTTCAATTTACCTGGCATTTGATGAGCACCTATAATCTGCTCAACCCCATAATAGGCACTACAGCAAATACAAATGAAGTATGAGGAAGCCTTTGCCCTCAAAGAGATTAAGCATAACAAATGCTGTGCTCAATATAATTAGGTGCTGTAATGTGGGAATAAGCAGTAATTGCTTGGAGTAGTCAAGAAAAGGCAAGCTTAGTCTTACTAGTTATCATGGATGGCTTTGTGGGAGAGTCTGGGCTTATGGTGGATCTGGAAGGCATAGATGGGATGAGAGGGAATGCAGGATAAATGGGGCAAATAACATAAAGCATGGCTGCGGGATCAAAGCTGAAAAGGATTGAGAAGTCCAACCATCCCATTTTATAGATGAAGAAACTGGTGTTATATGACTCGCCTATTACACACAGGTAGAAAACTGATAGGTTCTTAGAAGGGGTATAGAGGTTTTATTAGATGATTAAAGGGATTCATTACACATAAAGGTTTAAATACATGATTAAATCATTCTATATACCATCACAATTTTTCTCTGATAAAGTTTTTAAGAGTCTGTTATTATTTTCGACCTCTCATTTTATTTTCATGGACAAAATGGAGAAATACACGCATTGGGTAGTGTTAGCACAGTGTTTGGCACATAGTAGGTTCTTTATAAATTTAAGAATTGGATGATTGATTGATTGAGGTGGACTCAGGACTAACTAAATGCCAGATAGTAGAACTACTACTCTACTCTACCCTAGTCATAACATATCACAAGTATTGTGTTCAGTTGTGGAAGCTGGAGAGCATTCAGAAGGGAGCAGGCAGCATGTTGAAGAGACTTAAGAGCATGCCACATGAGGATCATTTGAAGAAGCTGGGAATCTTCTGCCAAAAGAAGAGAAGACGTAAAAGGGGACATGATGAATTCCTGCAAACATGAAAAGGACCATCACATGCAGATGGATTTGAACTCGCTCTGTTTGACTGAAGAGGACAAAACTATGTATTGAAATAATTAACATAATAGTGATGGTGTTGATGATGTTGTTGAGATCCTGAAGTTTGATTCTCAGTGAAGTAGGTCTCAAAACCTCCCTCACTGGGATTATTGCACTTTAAGACTCCAAGACAGGTTGTTAAAAACAGGGAACAGGGATTTATTCTAGAACAACAAAGAAGTGGGAAGGGAGGATTAAGGAAAAGGATTCCCTAGCTCTAATGAATTTCTCACTAGCCTCCCCTCTTCTACACTCCCTCTAGGTAGTTTCTTCTGTTATCTTGATGGTCACTAAGCCCTGGCCTATCCCTGGCTAGATTCTCCAAAATTCACTAGCTACACTTGACTAATCCTCCCAGGTTGGTTTATAGAAGAAACAGGTCTCCAAATATAGTCAGGATTGAACCCTTAATGGATGGGTTTTGCCCAGTTGGGACAGACCAGGTTGGGCTCTGGCCTTCCCCAATACTGTATGTGCTGAGTCCAGGCTCTCTGTTCTCTGATCTTCTTTGGGTTAATCTCCACAGCAGGCAGGAACAATTTGATTTTACTTCAAAGTAGGTTTTCTTTAAGCAGGAACAAACAAAGAGAACGTATCTCAATTCTCTTCATCTCCAGGATATAGGAAGCCAAGACTCCAGTCAGCTCAAGGGACAGGAAGTCCAAAGTTCCCCAGCTGGGCAGTTGGTGTCCTCTCCAATACTCTCTCCAAGTTCCAGAATCAAGAATCCAGAACCCTTTGGTTCCTGGCATGTGGTTAGCTCCCCTCTTACAAAACTCTCTCTCTTACTTATTTCAACCCATTTCTCCTCTTTCCTTCTAACAGTATAGTGGGTAGAAGTTATAAAGAAGCTAATTTTGGCCTGTTATTAGAAAAAATTGTGTAGTAACTACAGTTTTCTTAAAGTAAAATGGATTGTCAAGGTAGTTTTCCATTTCCCTGGATGGAAGTCTTTAAGCATGTAAGAACTAAATGACCACATTTCAGATCTGTTTTAGGGATATCTTTATATAATTATAAATTTCCTTAGATGGTCTTTGAAATCTCACTCAACTCTGAAACTCTGATTTTGTGACTTGCTCTGTGTAACTCCAGAGAGGAGAACATGGGTTGAGGCTAAAGGAAGATAAGTTTTCTGTTTAAAATCGACAGGAAGAGTTTTCTAAAATCCAGAGTTGTCCCAAAAAGCAATTCACTGTTGGTTCCCTGGAAATGGTCAATGGCTGGATGACCATTCATAAGAAGTTTCAAAAAGGAATATAGTAACTCAAGGATGCATATGAGTTAGACGACTTGGATGCTAAGTATATGGCTCTGTCCACATCACTCCTCAGTTTATTTGCCTTCAAAATGAAGAGGTTATTTGGGTGGTCTTTATATTCAGTTCATTTTAATCTGTATGACCATTCCTTTTCAGTTCTGACATTTTCTGATTCTAAAACTCTAAGCAGATTACTGTTAGGGAAATGTTGCACAACAGGCACTAGAAAATCCTTATTTCCTCCAAGAACATGTGTGATAAACACTGAGTAGAGTAGGAGGGAAGAGGGTCATGCAACTTAGAGGTAGATAAAGAATAGATTCTACAGGGAAATATCAGTCATTTTGATAAAAGAGCCAGACACAATGGAGGAGTCTTTAAGGCATGGTAAAAGGAGAATCTTCTACATAAGCATTGAAAGAAGATACAAAAATATAACAAAATATGAAAATCCATTTGAGGATCATTGTGACAAAGTAATGGCTTATTGTGGGCATATATGGTTTGGCAAGAGATTGTTGTTTATATCTCTGACCCATTTAGATTCTAAATAATGTAGATTCTAAATAAATGCCTTTTTAAATTAATTGATTGAGTATAAATATGCTTGAAAGAAATATCAAAGTGAAGTTATCAAACAAGTTACTGTCACTGGAAGGAAACTATTTTTGCTGCTGTATTTTTAAGAGTCTAAAGAAGTGTGATTTAAATGGATGTCCAGCAGTTAGATTCTGGATTTCTGCAATTTAAGAGGCAATAGACTTATGTTTTGTCTAGACTTGTAATTTCAGCTGCATCTAGAATATATTCTATGAGGAAACTCCTCATAATATAGGCTGGCACCTTCTAGATTTCATAGTCTTGAACTCTTATTAATAGTCTAACCATGATTAAGGGCTGGTAGGTGGTGCAATGGATAGAGCTTTGGGCTTAGAGTCAGGAAGATTCATCTTCATGATTTCCAATCTAGCCTCAGACATTTACTAGCTGTATAACCTTAGACAAATCATTTAACCCTGTTTGCCTCAGTCTCTCCCTCTATAAAATGTGCTGGAGAAGGAAATGACAAACCACTCCAGTATCTTTGCCATGAAAACCCCAAACGGGGTCACAAAGAATTGGACACAATTAAAAAATGACTGAATGACAACAAACCACAGGTAAATCACTTGAACTATCTAAACCTCAGTTTCTTCAAATATAAAATGAGAGTATTAGACACTATGATTCCAAGGTGTCTTCCAGTTATAAATATGTATGTCTATAAAACTCAATGTTGTTTTAAGTGTAAAGTTTTTTAGATGTCTACTTCAAATACAGAAAAGTAGCTAGGATGACTTCTAGTTAGCCAAATGGCACCTTGGGAAAGCAGCTTATCTTTAAGGAAGTCCAGACAAATTATAGATTTGGAACTAAAAAGAAACAGGGACATCATCTAAGACAACCCTACCATTTAATAAATGGAGAAACTGATGTCCACTGAGATGAATTAACAAAGTTTAATATAGGTATTAGGATAAAGAACTGGGATTTGAACCCAGGCCTGATTCATGAATCAGTGCTCTTTCTGATTCACCCAGTTGTCTCTGTCTAAATGAGAGGCGTTCTTATTATTATCAGGAGAGGTACTGTGTTGATAGAAGACTAAACTTGAACTCAGAAAAATCTGATTTCAAAATTCATATAAGTTACAAGGTGTATGACCATGGACAAACCAACAATATTAATATATAATTATATTGTTTTACATATAATACATTATTTGCATTATTGTATGTATTTAATCTGCTTTTTTATTTATTTAACATCAGTATTACTATAGATATTACTTTCAGGTTTACAAAGTGCTTTTCCTGTCCTATCCCATTTATCTAATGAACCCATCAGGTGTAGGACTTAAATTAATATCCAGCAACTCCAACTATTAATTTTATAAAATTTATTAATAATCACTTGAAGTAGAAGGAATTAAAAGGAAATAGAAGTTTTAAAAAAACAATCATTTAACAAAATTAAGACCATGTGACTAAGTTCTCCTTGCCTATTTAAAAAGCCAGCTCCATCAAAGTTGTGACATGAAGACAAGAGAAGGAGAGGTGGGGCTACACCAAATTTATATCCTCCCCATCTGAGCACATAAGGTGAGGCGAGTGGGGTGCTGGGAATTGTAGTTTTTAGAGTAACAGATTCTAATTACACACAGGTAATTCAAACTCTAATTTTCTTTATGCCTAAAAGGAGGTATACACACACACACACACACACACATATCCTGCACTACCAGATGCCACAAAGCTTCTATGGTTCGGACAACTCTATAACCAAATTATCAGTGGATGAAAACTAACGTTGGTGGAGAAAGTTCTCACACCAACAAAATCACAGATCATTTTTGTGTTATTATTGGGAAATCCATTTTTGCAGTGTGGATATGTTTTCTTGGGAAAAAAAGGATTTTTTTTCTTCATGAGAAACTGTGATTATTTATAAATTATGAAATTTCTGAAGAAACTCTGGCTTTTTAGTTTGCCAGCTTCATTATAAACAAAAATCTTTTCTTTTAACAATCCCAAATCAAATCAAATATACATGAGAGGCCCAATACACAATGACTGATTAAAAAAAAATACAGCCTGAATCCCAAAGCTCATTGGTATGGGACTCTCTTCTAATTGTTGGAGATTTGTGCCCTGCACTTGCATGTTTGGAAGAGAGAAAAGTTTGGTCTCTTCAAGCTCTTTAGTCTTTCACCATTCTTTAGTCTCTTCAAGTTATTTTGGGCATTTTTGGCATCCAATTTGAGTGAGAAGATTGATGATGGCAACCTTATTTTCAGGTTACAAAAGAGAAAATGAGACTGGGAATAAATTGATGAGAGGAGTGGACAGTCTCCATAATATCTCAGTCCTCAGGTTGCTACACTAGAGAGTTTGGGGAATTCTTCCTTGGGTGAGATCTAGAACATCCTCTCTTGGTTAAGTTGAGTCACTTCATTCCTGGTGAGAGGGTTCCTTTATTTTATATTGCCTGATTCAAATTCTCCTATGTATAATTTCTCTGATTTTTGTGTTGCTACCAACTTGGACAATGGATTTCTTTATTACTTCCTATTCATTATACACCTTGTATTTGGTGGGAAGGGAATCAGGTGTTGGATATGAAACTTGTTTGATGACTATTTTGCCCTCTTTAGAGTTACACAATGATATTTCTCTGCTACATGTGAGGAGATAATTTGCTATAAAAATAAAACAAGAAATTTGATGGTATGCAAAGCAGTGTGCCCCAAATTCAAGGAAGCATCAGCTACGGCTTCCTTTGGCTCATGACAAAGGTGGGACCATGGAGAGAGGCATCCTTTGTTCAAAAGGCAAAGGTTCACAGTGACATGGCTGATGAATCAATAGTCTTTGGTCACAGCAAGCTTCCTGTCTTACTATTACCAGTCACTTCCATGTCTGGGACTTCAAGCTCCTTGCCTCATTCTTCCATGGCAGGACCTTCTTTTTCTTGGAGCCCACAGTGTAAACTTTCCCATTCACTCTTACTCCAAGGAGATTTGCCCATCAGACACCATTGCTTGGCACTCATCTTACTCAACAAATTCATGATGGTAGGGGCTCCATCCTGTCTCTTAATAGAAGGCAATGTTCATTTTGTCCTCAATACCCCAGGGATGTCAGATCTTAGAAATATAGATTGTGTCTACCCATGTAGATATTTTCATGAACCCATTGTCTAATGGACATATATGAGGGCATCATTCAAAGTCACTACTGAGTAATTATTACAAAGACTAATTTCATTCTCCTTAAAATATTTTTATGAAAATTGATTCTGATAAATATAATATTCATGAATCCAGGATATTCTGAAGCAGATTCAGGATCAATTTTAATTTTCTCTTTATTAGCAGAATCAAGATGGCACAAACAGGTTTATTTTTTCATTTTATATTATTTCAAATTCTAGAAAAATGAGAAATAAAGTGATTCCAACCCTAACACACTGAATGCCAAGCCTTAGTATGATCATGTAGAACCAACTTCAATTCTAGGATCTAATGAAGTTACACAGAATTCAATAAAGCAATAAAAATAAACAGTAATCAATATCAAGGAAATATTTCTTCTGTATCAATTGGAAGATCATACCATATTGTTTATTCAAGTCTTTCAGAAATGAAATGTCAGAATTTTTAGGCTTCTTTTGAAGAATTGTAATAAGAATTTTAAATTATATATTTGAAGTTTCAAAATGAGATGGGAAAAATTAATATATTTAATGGCATTCCAAGAAAGCAGTCAAAAGTAGCTCCAATTTTTCTTTTGACAAATGGCTATCCTTTATCTTGCCTAAATTAAGGTTGTTGTTTTTCTTTGTCTCCTTTGTTGAGAGGACAATTAGCCTCTCCACTTTGGAAAAGGTAGACTATAAGCCTATTTTTCAGAACAATATTAGCTTTGGAACTTGGCCATTACAAAGAAAATGCCTCTTGGATTTGAGAGCAGAATCCCAATGAAATTAAGTTAACATACAATAGCCACCCAGTTTCATAACATTTTCCCCCTGGTTTGATACAAGTCAGATTGATTTGAAAGCTGAAGATTTCTTTGAAAATTAATAGCAACATTCTTTTGTTTCATTTTCTGCAGCTCAGAAGACCAAAGGAGCCTTAGGAATTAATTGTAGGCTTCTAATAAACACAATGATGTAATGACGTATTTAACATTACTGGTTTTTGTTTGATTCCAAATAGATTGCAGATTTTTTTCTGGTGTGATACTAAAACAATTACCATTTTGAAAAAAGGATAATTAATCCGCAATTTTTTCACATTAGATCATAGATCTCAACGCAGTGCCCACCGATTTGATGGTCTTCAGCTGCTGCGTATTTATTTTTCATTTTTCCTACTGATGTACCGCCCCATCAGCGCTGACATTTAAATGAGTGAGTATTCAACACAAATGTGATCATTTGTACAGCTTCCAATGCGGCCCCATACTGAGATGATTGCTTCTGGGAGCCATCCATGGGTTCTCAAATAGGGGGAAAAAGCCAGGCAAAATTTTATCAATTTACATTTTTCTGTGATTAATTTTTATGCAAATCAGGGCCCGACCGTGCTCCCATCTCACCTGAATCATTCGGATCATCAAAGACAAATTGAGCATCACTTATTTAAAAAATAGGCTTTAAACTACTCTACAGCTGTGTTGGAAAATGCTAAGAGCAGGGCATGAACTTTTCTAATGTAACTGGAAGAGATAAGAAAATGCCGCTTTGGCATTTTTGTCTACAGTGCTGTAAACATGAAACTTAACAAACCCCCCAAAAACCATGTTTGCTTTGTACACTATAAGTTCTTGTAAATATTCAGTAGGAAAAGCCGAATCCTAGGCAACACTCCCCCCAGCACTGAATTAATAATCCAAAGTGCTGGCCATTGAGCCAAATGCACTGCTTCATGGTACATCCTTCCTTCCTGAATATTTCTCCCTATTTTGTGTCTACACAAACAAAGGACATTAGCTTTACTATCTGAGGAAAAAAAATTATAGTTCACTTGGAAAATGTGTGTGTATATGAAACAATTTTTTAAGAAATTAAATTATTTTATACTTAAACTCTACTCAAACCAATTCTGGGGCATATAAATTAGCAGTTTGTTTTTCCATAAGAAATGACCATATGAATGAAGTACTAATGAAGGCATCCTGGTGTACAGGAAAGAACAAGGGATTGAGAATCAGAAGGCCTGGGTTCAAAACTTGGGTTGGCCGGTTAGTAATGGTGTGATCTTGGGAAATTGCTTTGACTCTTTGGGGCTCAGTTTCCTCACCTGTAAAATGCAGATAGTGGACTTGGTCACATTCAATCCAATATCCTATTGGATAAAGATGGTCTTATGTCATTCAAATATCTCTTGCAGCAGCAACAACAACAAAAAGTGCTCTTGTGGTCCATTTTCTTACAACATAAACATATTCCAAATTTGCTTTCAGATTTTCCATTTCATGCTCCCTTTTTTGAAAGGTGAATGTGAGAATTCCTGAGCTATAATATATTTTCTCTGTGTGTGAAGTGGATACGAAGCTGTATTCCATGACCCAGTTGGTAATGGTTTAATGTTGTAATTGACTTGAATAAACATTAACTGAACAATAACGCAATGCCATCTTCCTTAACTATGTTTGACTCATTGACGCTCAAGATAGGATGGATTTGCTTTCTAAATGCCTTTTTAAAAAAAAACTCTCAAATTTTAAATAAATAACGCATTACTTGAAACTTTCCCAGACCTCCTTCTCACTCCTGAAGATAAGCACTAGACAAGAAATAAATTTATTGATAATCTTCTTGAATTAGAACTAAACTACTGAAAAAGAAAAACCTCACGCTACTCTAAATGATCTAAATGGACAACATAATCGAAGGCTCAGCGAGGCAAGATGAGATTCAGCTATAGATATTTCATCATCAATAATGCTTTCTCTTATCCGAGGAAATGGATTTTCCTTTATATGCAGTAGTGAAGCAATAACAGTCTTAGTCTCACTGCTGGACAGGAACAAGATTAGAATCTTAAAAGTCATCCTGGGGAGCTAAATTACTGTGCAGTGTACAGGTGAGTAGGTTAAAAAAAAGAGAGAGCAAAATAAAGGCAGTTTATCCCATGGATTTAAGAATTTATTTCATGGATACAGAAAAAAAGACATCTAAGACCATAGTTACCCTAACTGCATTTGTGGTGGGATATGTGCACGACATGAGGCAAGGGGAGGATCTGTGCAGATTCTTCCTGTCTTTCACAAACCAACCCATCATTAAATACTGCGTCCTAAACCAAAAGGCTTCTCCTGACTATTTCTGCATCAATTTGGGAAGGGAGGATTTTCTCGCACTACAGACTGACCCCTCTCAGCCGCCAGAGTTCAAAAGGCACAATACCACAAGAATGTAGGCACAAGCTAATCTAATGTCCTAACACATGATGCTCTTAGAACTTTAGCCTAATTTTAGGACAAACCATTGAGGCTGGTGGGCACCAACTTTTGTCTGCTCTGGTGCAATCCAGTGGAAAGAGTACATTTGCTCCATAACTGTCACACATTGTATAATCAGGCCCCATTAAAACTTATGTGACTCCTGACTCATAGACCTCTACCAACTGGGCATCAGGATTCTGCCAGCTGACCTGCTTTTCACTATCCAGCTGTGGTTTAAAGACAGGACACTTGCCAATTTAATGTGAAAACCAGCCTGTCGCTCTCAGAAGCAAATTGGCACCCTACAACTGACAAGAAGACCTGCTCCCACAAAGGCTGACAGAATATACTGGGGAACAGTGGGGCAGAACAGATGAAGAGAGGCACCTAAAAAGAAGACAGCAACTTGTAAGAATGAGTAGGAGATAGTATGGATTTGCAAAAGTATAAGAGGATGAAATATCGTTTTCCTAAATGTCACTCTCCTAAAATCACAGGTCAAGATAATACTTTGCCATAATTTAAAATGATATATATTATTACCTTATATTCAATGGAGTCTTAAAATGTCCCCATACTGAATTATCACTTGGGTTTGAACACAATCTTTCCCCCACAGGCTGTTTTTTTCTCCTTATCTTATATGACAATAATTCTCTAGTTGCCATCCACAGAGGAGACTAGATGAACAACTTAACCTAATTGAAGCAAAAAGAAAAAAAAAAAGCATCACAAGTGGGAAAATCAAATTCCCAATAGAAATACCCTCATACATGGAGGAGGCATCCCCCACAGATAGTAAGTTCTCCTGGATGGTTCTTATTGTGGATGGCATAGTATTGGTTCCACCAAGATCCAGAATACCGTGGAGCCTCTAAAATGAGACTCATAATCCTTCCAAAGGATTCAGTCTATCAACATTGGGAAAAACCCAAGTAGATGCAGATTGTCTATCATGTAGACATTGGTACCCATTTGGATGGATGGCCCATGGAGTCACTCTTTCAATTAATGTATACTTGACAGTTAACGTACATGGTCATTGAATTGTTCTTGGAGTTAAATAAGAGAAGAGCACACTGGATTATCTTTGGTAAACTGCAAATCCACTAAGCTCTTCCTAAACCACAGACCCATCTTTTGAACAAGGTCTTTTCAATGGCATAGTTATTAAAGTCCTAAAGTCTTGGTTTCAATCCTTCCTTAGGGCAAACACTTCATCTCTCAGTTATCTAGTCTAGCTAGCTCTCTGAGACTATAACCTTCTGGGAAGGTGCCATTTTGCATTTCTAGAGGAAGTTTCTTCACCAGAAACTCCCTATACTAACAGCTTATCCAAAAAAGGAAAAGAGTTCAAATGATGCTATATGGCCTTAGAACTGACTAGAAGAAATGCAATAAATTATATCATCAGAGGAAGAGGTATGACTTTAAATATGGAAGGAGCCATTTGATAGCTTGTGTGCTCCACTGGTAGCCATGAAGAAAACTAAAAGCAGGGGCAGCTAGGTGACCCAGTAGATAGCTAGGCTTAGAGACAGGAGGTCCTGGGTTCAAATTTGGCTGCAGAGACTTCTTAGCTGTGTGACCCTGGGCAAGTCATTTAACCTTCATTCCCTATCCCTTACCATTCTTCTGCCTTAGAACCAATACACAGTATTGATTCTAAGATAGAAAATAAGGGTTTTTTTTTAAGAGAGAGAGACAGACAGACAGAGACAGAGAGAGAGAGAGACAGAGAGAAATAAAAGCAGGTCTCCATAATGTCGAGTAGACCTGCCATGGAGGATTTATGTCAAGGAATATTCAAGAGTCACACAATGTAAGAGGACATGGATGGACTGCAATCCGAACTATTAGAGAGAATTAACCACCTTGATAAGATCAGAGATCTGCAAAAACATTAATAAAAATTAAATGACTATCTATTTATTCCTTCCTCTCAAAATTATTATGTCTTCTTATTAGAATCATACTGAATGACACTGATATTTAGGGGATGTGGTTAGAAAATAATCCCACGTTCTGTAAACAAGCTTCATTCATTTCACTTCTCTAGACCTTGGTTTCCCCAGCTATAAACGTATAAAATTCTATCAAATTATCAGCTGGGAACTTATCAAATGAGATGATCTCTAGGACTTCTTTTAGCAATACTCATCTCTTATATAGAATTAGAATTCATGAAGGAAATAACTACAAAGAAATGTTCTCCCTACAAAAAGATTCCTTTCTGGACAGACACTTAATCTGTGTTTCATAAAGCAAGTTAGGAGAGTACTTATACTTATAAAACTTTAAAGTAATTTAGTGGTAAATTTGGATCAAAGTGGAAGATGAAATAGTAAAAATAGCAATAGATTATGAATTCAGAGAACTGGATGAAAGCCAGAACTCTGTTACTGCCTGAATGTACACTAGGCAGGCAAGTTGACCAGTAGTTGTATAAAATAAGAAGGGGGGTGACCTAGATTCCCTTTCCCTCTAATATTTTCTTATTCTGTTATTTCTAATTCTATGGTTCTAATAATGTAAAGATAAGAAATTTCAAAGGTAATAAGCAAAATGAATTTAGTTGAGACAGATGGTATTCAAATCCAGCCTCAGACACTTAGTAGCTATGTAACCCAGGACAACTCAGTTAACCTCTGTCTGCCTCAGTTTCCCCAACTGTAAAATGGGAATAAGAAAACAACCTGCCTTATAATGGCATTGTGAAGATCAAATGAGCTAATATTTATTAAATCCTTAGCATGGTGCCTGGAATATAGTAGGTACTTTAAAATGCTTAGCCCCTTTCTTTTTCCCACATTCCACCAGATTACATGACCCAAAAGACTGGCATTATTGCTGAAATGAAATAATCAGTGTAACTATTTAAACAATTATGGTATATTTTTCCTATGGAAGAATGAACATTAAAGATATATAGTATCTTTTCATCATCGAGGGAGATTTATAAACAAAATAAACTGAAGTGTTGTTGGGCAGAACAGTTGGCTGGGGTAGATGTCTATGCCCAATCTCTTGTGAATAAAAAAACATCATTTTGCAATCCAAGTAATTAAATCCTTTAAAGACTAAAGTTACCCATGTTGACAGAAATAATTTTCTAAGTTCTTAACTTCAGCACCATCATTGATAATACTGTATGAAGGCTTTTTTTGTTAAGCCTCAAAGTAAAGAGGAAATCTGATGGTCTGTCTCTTTACTCTCCAACTAATAGGAATAAACTTTTCCTATAGCAACACTGAAGATTAAAACCCAACAATTATACTTAAAAGTTCTTATTCTATCTATATCTATATCTATATTATATGTGTGTGTGTATGTGTGTTAAAACTATCCGTAGCTTTGAGGACATTAGCTGGACCATAGGGAAAACATAAGCATTGAACTGGGAGATGCTCTCTGGGCCAACAAGTTGTTCCTGTCTCAGGACCTAATTCCTCTGACCTGGAAAAAAAATATGAACCTAGGTGATGGCTGAGGTCCATTCTGACTCAAAGTCTTTTCTGGTCTGCTGCCTTTCTCATTTTTTATTTTATTTTTTTCTATTTATTTTCTAACTACTACTATAATACTTCTTGCTCCTTTTTTTCCTCCACTCAAATAGTCACTGCTTCTATCTCATACCTCCATCACCTCTCTGGTGTCCTATCATCTCCTAACAAGACTGTGGGCTTGAAGTCGCATCTTTCTATCCTCCATGCAAGTGATATTGCCAAAACACAAATCTAACCATCACACTCACCTGCTCAAGAAGGTCTCATGGTTCCTTGTGACCTCTAAGTTCAACTACAAACTCCTCTATTTGGTTTTTGAAATCTTTCACTATCTGGTTCTACTGAATCTTTCTAAGTTTGTTGTTGTTATTGTTATTTAATCATTTTGGTTGTGTCCAATTCTTCATGAGCTCATTTGAGATTTTCTGAGTAGAGATATTGGAATAGTTTTCTATCTCCTCCAGCTTATTTTACAGATGAGGAAATTGAGGCAAACAGGGTTAAATGACTTATCTCAGGTCCCACAGCTAGAAAGTATCTGAAGTAAGCTTTGAACTTAAGTCTTCCTGACTTCCAGGCTTGGCTCTCTATCCATTGCACCACCTAATTGTTTCCACTATAGCCCCTATAACTAATATGGTGCTTGTCACATAATAAAAACTAATAAATACTTGTAGAGTGAATGAATGAATCTTAAAGAAGTTGTTTCATCTAAACTCTCATTTTACAGATGAGGAAGCTAAGGCCAAGAGAGGCTAGATCAAAGTTAGGTCCCACCAGATGTAAAAGGAAGAGCTAGGGTACGAATGCAGGTCTTTTGGCTCCAAGGCAGGACACTTTCAGCTGCATGGTGATGCCTCTTAAAGCCCGTCCACTTGGGCTATCAGGGGCTATTTCCTCATCTTTAAAATGGGGGTCATAATATTTGTACAACCTACCTCACATGTTGTAAAAAATAATTTTGTAAATGTAAAGTGCCTTTACCTATGTGAGTTTTCATCATATTCACCCACAAGAGGTACCATCTCAGAAAGAAAGGATTATTCTATCCAAATTTCATTAATTCTCTGGCCTGAAATCTTTATATAAGTTATACAGTTCAGCTAAGTAGAAAGAATTTTTCATTTGTCTCATCCAGAAATCTGGTGACAAAACCCACTGGGGAAGCACAGTGACCAACATGGTTCTTATATTTACTTATCTTGTTATTAACAGTACCCAGTCCTCAACACTGCAGAGTAATGTTTAGAGGACCATTTGATAAAGATATGCTGCAAATGGAGAGCTTTCCTTACCACCATTACTGAAAAACAGTGAGCCAACAGGAAACAAGGAGAGGAGCATGGGCAAGAATTTCCCATTCTTGTAGCATTTTCCAGGCCAGTGGACTTGAAATTACGCCATTCCAAAATAATTCTGGGGTGGGAAGCTTCCCAGGAGGATGCGGTAACACTTAAGTGTGAGCTGCAGAGCAAAGCTGATGTGGGAAAGCTGTAATATTGCCAGCGTAGAAATAGGTGCTGCCATGGAGTCAGGCGGTTGACAAACGGGATTTCTGTGGGAGGGCTAAGGGCCATCCATGGCAACTATTGAGGAGGATGGGCTGAAGCAGCAGGTGCTCGGCAGTAATTAAAGCCTGGGCCTTAAATGAGAAAGCAAAGATGGAAGCAAGAACCCTAGGAACTGTGACACACAAGATAAAAGGAAGCCTGGTACCTGAGAGAAAGACAGAGACAGACAGACAGAAAAAGAGAGAGAAAGAGAGAGATACAGACAGACAGAGAAAGAGAGAAAGGCAGAGAGAGACAGAGATAGAGACAGAGAGACAGGGAGACAGACAGAGACAGAGACAGAGATAGAATCAGGGAGACAGACAAAGAGAGACACACAGGGAGAAATAGAGACAGAGACAGGGAGATAGAAACAGACAGAAATGGAGGTGGAGAAATGTAGAGAGATAGAAAAGAAGGCACAGAGACAGAGAGACAGAAATGGAGGTGGAGATGAAAGGCAGAAGAAAGGTTAACTGTGGGAGACACTAGACTTTGACAAACACAAGAAGGTAAAAAGGCAAGGAAAACCTTATTGAATCTAAGGCAATTCTGAAAATCATACGTTGAACAGATTTTTGTTCAAGTCAAAATTTAGTGACAGTCTTTAAGGAAGTGGCAGAATGGCATTTTGGAATTCATATCAGGATTCAAATCTTGCCTTAGAAATCAACTACCTTTGTAACTCTGGTTAAGTCACTCAGTTTTCTTATTCATAAAATAGAGATCATGGCAACTGTACCATAATATTGTAGTGAGGATCATATGAGATCATGAAAACAAAATACTTTTCAAGTTTAAAATGGCTAGCTGAATACCAGTTATTATGATAATCATCAAAAAGCATTAAAATTCTGACCTTTCAAATAGAAAGAAAAAACAGAGGGCAATTCAAAAGTACCATAACCCTGTTCAGAAGAATTGAGCCCATTATAAATGGTGGGTCATGAAATTAGCCATATAATGTTGAGGGACACTCAGTGACTGAGTTGTAATTTTTTACAAATTAGCCCAGATTAATCCAGATTTTAAAAAATTAACAAATATATTGTTTATTAGGAACTGGAGATATAAATAAAAAGGTTTCTTATGCATGACAAGGTCTAAGAGGAGAAACAAGAAATATACACAAATAAGTAAGTAGAAAGAGAACAGTTCATATAAATCCCCATTAGATAGGGGTTGAAAGGAAAGAGATGATAAAGACACTTGGGCAATAACAAAGTAAGAATGAGTTAGTAAAGCATTAGAAAACAACACTGATTTAGGTAGATTCTGTATGGAATTAGTGTAGTGAATGTTGTCTCAAAACAGAAATAGTGAATTTACACATACTAGAATAAATGTGTACTTCAAGTATCCATAGTTTTGTGACTGTGATTAGATTGAGAGTGATAAGAGTGAATAGAACAAAGTCAATTGATAATAATAAAACTATTTACTTTAAGACAGTAGTCTTTAAGGTAATCCAAGTATCATGGGTCTGATAAAATAAATGACAAAGTACCATATTTTGGGAAAGTACAAAAGTGTATCAAGTTATTAGAATCAGAGGGGAAACTTTAAATCATCTAAATCTATGGATGTCATCAGAGTGGCTCCCCAGGTTTAACTCACCAAGATATGAACTGCTAAGTCTCTGAGTTCCCAAATCAAAGAGAAAATATTGTTAACTAAGAATCACTCAGGACTATTCACCAACCAAAAATAGGAAAGGGAAAATGGATTACAATAAACCAAAATGTAAAAAAAAAATGACTTTCACTTAAGAATAATTTGTCCAATAAACCTGAACATAATCATAAAGGGAATCAATGATCTTTTTACAGAATTTACAAGTTTCAAGCATTGCTTGTGAAAATATCAGTATTAATGGTTTTTGAAATGCAAAGATAGTATACAAAATATGCTTAAGATAAAGGTTGAATAGTTCTAAAGAGAGTCTCAATTTGATTCAGTGTTTCCATACTGAATGGGAAAGATAAATTAATCTAATGGAAGTATAACTACATCTAGGGATCAATAGAGAAACAAAGTTTAAAAGATAAAGAAACATCCTAATAAGGGGGTAAGCATGAGGTGGCAACATTTCTAGAACCTAGGGTTATCATAGGCAATGGTCATTTAAGCATAGAGATATTGGATAGGGGGTTATGAATCACACTTTTAGCTGGGTCAAACAAGGGAATTAAAAAAAAAAGATTATGGCAGTAGGCATCGAATAAAGTAAGTAGATGAATAAGCTGTACAGAGAAAGTTGAAAAGAATGTGTGAGCCATTGGGTCAAAAGCCAGCTGAGAAACTGAGTAGCCCAAAAAGGAGATAAGAAGTTGAGGAGGGGCTGGATACATCAAGGAAAAGGAAACATAGAATTTATTATCACAAAAAGGTGTGTGAATTCCAGGATAAGCACCAACAATTTGGGCTTGGGTTTGGGTTTGAGCTTGGGGAGGAAAGAAAGATACTGCTATCATGAAATTCTAAATGTAACAAATGTTTAGTGATGATTTTTTTCTTTCAAAAGAAAGAACTATTATGACAAGATTTGATAGAGACAAAAAAGGTAATCATTGTATCTGTGAATGGTATTCATTTGCCT
The DNA here is from genome assembly GCF_027887165.1 of Monodelphis domestica. Lineage (NCBI taxonomy): Eukaryota > Metazoa > Chordata > Mammalia > Didelphimorphia > Didelphidae > Monodelphis > Monodelphis domestica. The sequence goes on along the minus strand of NC_077232.1, from coordinate 45,645,612 downwards.
ATTAATAGCATGAATTAGAAGTCAAAATCCAAAAATGTTATATATATAAGAAACAAATATTGATATTCATACAGTGCTGAATTAAGATGTTAAAATAAAATTTATTTTTCCTCAACTAAATGAAAAAAGGCAATCATTTCAGACAAGGCAACTTTCATTAAAAAAATGGATAAAGAAGAGAAACAAATAGGAAAGCTGCATTACGGATTAAAGGGATGGATGATCGATAATGAAACATTAACTGAATACATGAAAACCCATGATTTCATCAATCTAGGAAACTCTTTGTATAGGAATAACCACTACTAACTCAGATCATGATCTCTAGTAAAATCTGAAGGAGTTTTTCTAAGACCCAGAGAAGCTAAGAGGTACACTGTGTCGAATTAACTCTAGGTCTTCCTGACTGATTCTGAGCCTAGCTCTGAATTCACTACAACATGATGTCTATCAACGAGCTATTAACATTATACTTTCATGAAGTAATATAATAAGGACATTGGAGTTGCTAGGTAGCACAATGGATAGAGTGCCAAGTCTAGAGTCAAGATGATCTGGGTTCAAATCTGGCCTCAGATACCTCCTAATTGTATGATCCTGGGCAAGTCACTTAACCTCAAATGCCTAGCTCTTATACCTCATATGTCTTAGAACTAATAATAGGACAGAAGGTAAGAGTTTTTAAAAAATACTTTATTTAGGACATCAATGTGTCTATGATCTTACAAATGTAGGAATTCTCTCTAAAACCAGATATTTCAAACAAATTCATTCCTTCTTATCTATTATAACCCTTGCCCAACTCATTGTATAAATTATCTCCTCAAATATATTCAATGTTCTTTTAAGTCTTCCTCTTCATCTTTCAACATGACCTGGACATCAATGCAGTACCCAGATTCTCCATCTACTATTACTCCAAGTGGCTGTATGACTGAGGTTTAGAATCAGCAATCCTTTTAATGATATATGTTGCCCTTTCAGAAATTTGCAAGATTATCAAGATGGTGGCTTAGAGACAGCAATAGTTCAGACCTCCAGAAACCCTTCCTCACTGATTAAAAACACAGTGCTTTGAGGGGACTGAAAACCAAATCTAAAAATAGGACAGAGCTAGGGAACTGTCCTCCTGGTCTCAACTCAAAAGGTACCCCCCCAAGTCTGAATTCTAGAACATGCAGGTTTGCAGGGAAGAAAGAAGGAAAGTCCCAGGACCCCTCCTCCACCTGCAGCACTGAGCCTCCAAGGGTGGCTGGAATCTCTGAGTGAATGAGGGCACTAGTCCAGAGGGAGTACCTTGCCAGCAAAGCTGTGCCAGGCTCAGGGGGTAAAACAAAGGTAACACAGAGGTAGCTGGAAGAGAAGTGCAGAGAAGGTGACCTAGTCACAGCCAAGATGCTCCATCTTGCCCCACCCCCCTCTTCTGGAGGTTTTGACCTCAGGGCATATCCAGCTTTGCAAATCAACTCCTTTGCCCTGGCTCAATCTCATCAATAGGACAGAAAAGAAGCCTTCAGAGGTCAGGGAAGCTCAAAATCGAACACCCCTTGATCACAGACTGATCTGAGAGCCTTGCTGACTAAGCTCCAAGGGCAAAAGCGGGAACAAACTACAGGCAACAATCTTGACAACAGGGCAGGAAGCCTAGCTCCTTTTCAGCTTCTGCATCAGCTAGGGAAGATCTGACTAACATGTTTAATCAAATCAACAGAATAGAGAAGAAGCCCCTTCAGGACAGAACAGCCCAAATTCACAGATCCTGCAAGTAATGAAAGGAGCAAGACTACAGAAACTACAGGGGGGAAGAAAGGGGAAATAGGAGTAAACAACAGAAAAAGAAAAAAAGAAATTACAATTGACAGCTTCTATCTAGGCAATGAACAATGAGCAAATAGAATAGAGGAGGATCATGAAAAACAAAGAAAAAAACACAGAAACTCCAGAGAATTGGACATAAGCTTTAGAAGAAGTCAAAATACAATAAAAAAAAAACATTTAAGAGAGGCTGAAGACAACTAGGAAAAGAACTTAAAAATCAAAATAAATCATCATGAAACAGAAAAAGAGTGTCTTGAAGGCCAAAATTAATCAGCTTGAAAATGAGGCAGAGGAGATGAAAGAAGAGGCAAAGAAGATGAAAGAGGAGGCAAAAAAGATGAAAGATGACCTCCAAAGAAAATCAGACCAGAAGAAGAAGGATGAGCAAAAATCCAGGGATGAAATTCAGTCTTTAAATTTAGAATCCAACAATTAGAAGCAAACACTTCACAAGGTAGCAGGAAACTATAAAATAAAATCAAAAGAATAAAATTTGAGGAAAATATGATGCACCTCATCAAGAAAATGGAAGATCTAGAAAACAGGTCTAGGAGAGACAACTTAAGAATCACTGGACTACCTGAATATCATGACAAAAGAAAAAGCCTGGACATCATTCTACAGGAAATTATCCAAGAAAACTACCCAGACATTCTAGAGCAAGAGGGAAAAGTGGAGATTGAAACAATCCACAGATCACCTCCTGTACTTAATCCCCAACTGACAACACTCAGGAATGTAATAGCCAAATTCAAAAACTACCAGACCAAGTTAAAATATTACAAGCTACTAAGAAGTAGTCAATCAGACACCATGGAACCACAGTTAGGATAACACAGGATATGGCTACATCTATATTAAAGGACTGAAAAGCATGGGATATAATATTTCAGAAAGCAAGGAACTAGGTCTACAACCAAGAATAAACTACCCAGCAAAATTGTCTACATTCTTGCAGAGGGAAATATGGTCATCTAATAAAATAGAAGACTTCTAAGCATTCATAAAAGAAAACCAGATGTGAACAGAAAATTTAATACCCAAAGAACTCAAGAGAATCACCAAAAGTTGATTAAGAAAGGGGAAAAACAATTTTTTAAGGGATCTTGTATGCCTACAAGAAAAGAGGATACTGGTAACACTTAAAAATTGTTATCATTTCGGTAGCTAGAAAAATTATATATAGAGGGAAAAATGACAAACTGTATAGGATGAAATGCCAAGACATATGCATATATGTATATATATGAATAAATAAATATTTATATAAAACTAGAGGTAAAAAAGAGGTTAATACTAAGAAAAATGGGAAAAGAAACAAAATGGGATAAATGTATTTGTCATAAAGAAGTATATGGTGGGAGTGGGGAAGAACTGTGAGATTTAAAATGGTTGAGGTCTTAAACTGTAGTGATTAAAATAGTGGAAGATATTAATTGTGATAGATATAAGAGAGGGTGAGTAAATTTGACTGCAGAACTGTTTCACTACAGTGTCTTGGGTTTAAAATCAAATATAAGGTGGTCACCAGGGAAATATTCCCAATTATTTAAATACCCAAGTCAATTGGGTTTTATAGAGATTTTAATTACCAATAAAATGAGTAATCAAAGAAAGAGAGAGAGTAAGAAAGGAATAAGTATGAAGGGCCTCAAACCAATATGGCCTAGACCTGAGTCTTAAGAGAATCAGTCAGTCAGTCTTTTAACACTCACCACAAGGTCTGCCTAAACAAGGATTCTAGTGACACCAGGCCAGCTCCATCTCAGCTGACTTCACCAGAGAGCCTTCCAGCCAGAGACTATTCCAAAAGGCCTCTCTCCAGAGCCTCCAGAGGGACAGAGTCCCCTTAGAGGAGCTCCAGCGAGACCTCCTTAGAGATTGTCCTCCAAGAGCTTCCCTTCTCCAGAGCCTCTCTCAAGAGATTCTTCCTAAGTGATCCTCATCAGAGTTCCTCCAAAAGGAATTCCTCCAAAAGGATATCTCCTCAAGAGATTCTGCTTTTTCTTATATAGGGGGTTTTCTCCCATGTCACCTCCCCTAAGTCCCTACATCTACCAATCACTGTAGATGCTTTCCAAAGGACTGCCCATCTAAATTCCTGCTAAATCCACCAATCTCCTCAGTAAGTCTGAATCAGAAAAAATGCTGCTGTCGACCAATCTCCTCAGTAAGTCTGAATGAGAGAAAACACAGCTGAGTCAGCTAATCTCATCAAGAGAAAACTTGCCCGACCCTTTTAGGTACCTAGCATTTCATTATATCAATTCTAAAAACAGGCCTGGCTCAAAGAATTCCTTGCCCCACCATAAGCATGGATCCAAGTACTTTCTTTGTTTAGCAAGGAGTTTTCTCTCCTAAAGCAGTCTTAAGTACGGGTAGAGTAGGGGTCCTCCCATAGCAAGGAGTTTTCTCCCCTAAAGCAGTCTTAAGTACGGGTGGAGTAGAGGTCCTCCCATTTCTGATCCTGGCAAGTTCTCACATCAAAATGGGGAATGTTTCTCAGTAGGGAATTTGTTCCAATTAAGAATTCCCCGATGGGGAAATTTTTAACATTCACAAGTCTGAGAGATTTCAAGATTTACAATATAAAGAAGGAAACTATAAGTAAATTAGATGAACACAGAATAATATACATGTCAGATCTTTGGTAAAGAAAATATTCTAAAACCAAGCAAGAGTTAGAAAAAATTACAAAATGAAAAAATAAATAATTTTGATTACATCAAATTAAAAAGATTTTGTACAAACAAAACCAATGCAACCAAAATTAGAAGAGAAGCAACAAATTGGGAAAATATCTTCATAACAAAAACCTCTGACAAAGGTCTAATTACTCAAATTTATATAAAGCTAAATCAATTATACAAAAAATCAAGCCATTTCTCAGTTGATAAATAGGCAAGTGACATGAATAGGTAATTTTCAGAAAAATAAATCAAAAGTATTAATAAGCACATGAAAAAGTGCTTTACATCTCTTATAATCAGAGAAATGCAAATTAAAACAACTCTGAGGTATCACCTCACACCTAGCAGATTGGCTAACATGACAACAAAGGAAAGTAATGAATGCTGGAGGGGATGTGGCGAATGGGACATTATTGTTTTGCTGGTGGAGTTATGAATTTATCCAACCATTCTGGAGGGCAATTTGGAACTCTGCCCAATGGATGCTAAAAGACTGTCTGCCCTTTGATCCAGCCATAGCACTGCTGGGTTTGTACCCCCAGAGAAATAATAAGGAAAAAGACTTGTACAAGAATATTCATTGCTGCTTTCTTTGTGGTGGCAAAAAATTGGAGTAAGAGGGAAAGCCTTCCAATTGGGGAATGGCTGAACAAATTGTGGTATATGTTGGTGATAGAATACTATTGTGCTCAAAAGAATAATGTTAACTTGTTAACTGGAATGACCTCCAGGAATTGAATCAGAGTGAGAGGAGCAGAACCAATAGAACATTATATACAGAGACTGATACACTGTGGTACAATCGAATGTAATGGACTTCTCTATTAGTGGCAATGCAGTGATCCAGAACAACTCAAAGGTATTTATGAGAAAGAACACTATCCACATTCAGTGGAAAAACTGTGGGAGTAGAAACACAGAAGAAAAACAACTGCTTGATTACATGGGTCAATGGGGATATGATTGGGGATATAAAATGGGGATATAAAATGGGGATAAATGATTGGGGATCTAAATAATCACCCTGGTGCAAACATCAACAACATGGAAATGGTTTTGATAAAGGACACCTGTAAAACCCAGTGAATTTGTGTGTCGGGTATGGGAAGTGTTGTGGGTAGGGGAGGAAAAGAATGTGATTCTTGTAATCAAGAGAAAATGTTCTAAATTGACTAATTAAATAAAAATTTCAAAAAAATTATAGGAGATTATTCTATGATAATCAATCATCTAACATCATCAAATATTTTTTGAAGACTGATTTTGTTTTAATGAGGTCACTGAATGTGCTGCTGTTTTCCAAGGGCAATTTGGCCCTCTCTTTCTTCTCTTCAATTCTGACTCCAATCTATTGTCTCCCTGTAACATCTGGACAAGATATATGTGCAAGAATGAAACAGCATTATCAACTGCCTGTCTGACTACAAATTATCATCAAAATAGGAAAGCTATCAATAATGATTGATCTCTATGTCTGGTTGTATCTCTATAAAAGTCTATATGAGAATAGTTTTGGCACATATTACCCCTGATGGAAACAGGGCAAAGTGACAAGTAGACATCCATCAATTATGATCTTCCGCAGATCACATTTTTGCAGTGAAATAATTGACTAAACAGTATGGAGAATACAAGGTCCTCGTGTTTATTGATTGTTGACTATGATGAAGTAATAAATTTTTGTTAAATGAATGAATAATAAGACACAAAAACTTTAAGGCAAATATGACAAATACAAATGGTGAAATAAAGTTATAGGTGAAGGAAAGAAACTCAGTGAGAGAACCATGCCCTCATGGTTCTGTCACAGGAAAGGAAAAGTATAGCAGAGCACCAAAGAAATGAGGGAAATATACCCTTGGACTCAATCTACCAATCTTAACAAACATTTATTTATTTTTAAAACTCTTACCTTTCATCTTAGTATCAATTCTAAAAATAAAGAGTGGTGAGGACTAGACAATTGGGGTTAAGTGACTTGCCCAGAGTCAAAAGCTAGGAAATATCTGAGGTCAAATTTGAATTCTGGTCCTCCCCACTCCAGACCTGGTACTTTATCCATTGTGCTCTTTAGCTGTCCCAACAAGAATGTATTAATTGACTACTATGTGTCAAGCACTGTGCTAGGTGCCAAGAATAACAAAGATAAAAAATTGACCCTGCCCCTAAGAAAATCATGATAAATAAGTTTATGCCATATATATATATATATATATATATATATATATATATAAGACATACAAGACAGCTCTAGAAGAAAGGGCCTTGTATGGTGATGGAGAAAATCTTTATGTAGAAAGTGATGCTTGAGCTGAGTATAGAAGGAAAACAAGGGATTCCAAGGAGTAGAGGGGAGAAAAGAGAGCATTTGAACCATTGGGGAATCCATTTCAAAGGCATGGAGAGGAAAGATGCAGTCTTGTGTGTAAATAACAGTAAGAAAGTCAGTTTGGTTGAGCTTCAGTGTGTGGAAAGGAGAATAACAAAGCTAGAAAGGTGAGTGGAAACTAGGCTTAAGGGGTTTTAAATGCCAATTTTTATTTGATCAGTTGATCAGAGGAAACAAGGACTGATTGGACATGATTAAATAGAAAGGGACAGAGATGAACTTGTACTTTAGGAAAACCACTTCCGCAGATGCATGGATCATGGATTGGAGAGGGTAAAGAGCTGAGACAGGTGACCTGAGTTCAGGTGATGAGGGAGTGAAGCATACATAGTTCAGGGGATTGTGTGAATGAGTGTATGTGTGTAGCGAGGTATGTAAGAATAGAAAAGGCTGCAAAGATAGAAATTACAATATCTAGCAACTAATGAGCATGTGGGCAAAGGAAAGAGTGAGGAGTCAAGGTGATCTTAGTTGATGAACTTGGAAAACTGGCTGAATAGGGGCTACCTTCAAAAGAAATAGAGAAACTCTACAATTTCTCACCACAAAGGTCTCTCCTGGTTCTTGAAGACCTTACACTTAATTACTCTATTCAAAATGTCTATCATAAAGTGGTTGGTCTAAAGACTGCCAATAATTCCAGCTGTTCCCAGCTGCTCCGTTACTGCTTAAACATACTACCTATATGCCACCTTACCATAGATGGAAACATTAGGACATTTCCTGACACAAGGAACACTCTTGCACCTTTCTCTTCCCCAATCTTCACTTTTCTAGACTTCTCCATTATGCTAATAATTTAGCATCATGCTAAATACTAAATAAGGTAGACTTCTATGCTAATAATGATTTAGATCAGATGAGGAATACAGCTTTGTTGTAAATGATCAAATGCAATTTGGAAAATGGCAGTACAAACAGCAAACATTAATTCAGAAATCCCAGCTAGTCCCCCAATAAGTTGTGTTTCCTCAGAATATGTCCTTCCCTCTAATATTCATGGAATTGTTTCAATCCAATATTCTAATTAAATTATATATTCATTAATTCATTCCTTTGGGTATCAAGAATATCTAAAGGTACTGATTAGAGAATGGCTAAAATGGTAAAGGGTAAAATGACGTCTGTTGGAGGGAGGGTAGAAAAATGGTTGATGGCACTGTAAATTGATCCAACCATTTTGGAGAGCAACTTAGAATTCTATGCAAAGAGTTACAAAACTGGGCATATACCCTCAGATTGAGCAATTCCATTGGTGAGTCTATTTCCCAAGAATATCAAGGAAAAAGGAAAAGAATCCATATGTTCCAAAATATTTATAATCACTTTCTTTGTAGTGGGAAAGACCTGGGAATTGAGGGGATGTCCATCAATTGGGGAATGGCTGAACAAGTTGTGGTATATGATTGTAATGGAATACTACTCGGCTATAAGAAATGATGAGCAGGTTAATTACAATAAACCCTTGGAAAGACCTACATGAAATTAGGAAGAGCAAAATGAGTAGAAACAAGAGAATATTAAATGCTGCTGTGAAATTAAGATTTGAAGAATAATGTTTTAATGTCCAATTTCAGAGAAAGAACTGGTAAATAAAAAGAGGAAAGACATAATTTATATATACATACTTGTTATGTAATTCCTTCTATGGTGCAGAGAGGGGTGAGAAAAAAAAAAAGAATATCCTAAAGGAAACAGGAATACTCTGGGCTCTAAGTGAATATTCAAGTCTCCTGGGGATAGAAGAGTGCTATGTTATTGTCACCAAACTAGTGTAGTCTTTATTCTAATATTTAGCTTCTGTTTTTCCAATTTAAACAATTATCAGTGTTGATATGGTTACACAATGAGACCTCAGAAGAGGAGGATTCTTTGCCTTTCACTTCCTGAAAGCAAGCTTATTAAGAATGACATAGGAAGAATTGCAAGCATTCATTTGCTAAATCTCAGAGTCCTCTTCTAAAACCAAAGGGTACTATAAAATGTGTCAGTGAGACAGACACACAGATATTCACATGGCTCTCATAAATCCTCCAGCCTGCCTCCCTGCCTCTGAGTGGATCTCTGGGAATGGCAAGTTTCCAGGACCTTCTCCTACTCCGAGGGCATGCTTCTGATTGTTACCACTTTACACAAATGGGGCTTTCCAGGCAGCTGTGAAGACTTTGCCACTGAGGAGGATAATGAATTCTTTCGGATGGGACAGGGAAGAAATGTAGCCAGCCTGGGACCACAAGCACTCCATTTTTATTTGAGAAAATGAAAGAGAGCCAGTGAACATTTTCTCTGGATACGTATAGCAAGTCACTGTTCCAAAGTTATCTTTGTTTTGGATAGGTATGGTGGCATTTTATTCATTATAAATTTTTTGGTGAAAATAATAAAGAACACTGAAGATCAGCCTAGTGAAGATGGGGAATTCTTATCAATATTTATCAATATCATCTTCTTGGGGTTTACTTTTTCAACTAGGGCTTCTCACGAAGGTTGTTGGGGTTGTGGGTTGCATAGATGGAGGACAAAGCCATGCTGAAAAAAATGAATCTCAACTGTTCAAAATATTAAAGAATAAACACAGATCACATTTCGAAAACACCTGGGAGTTTACAAAGTGATTTTCACACTGCAACCCTGTCGGGTGGAAATGTATTTTTCAGATATAATTACACCCATTTTACAAATGAAGAAACTGAGGTTTATTGGCAGAACTAGAAAACAAAACCAGGTATCCTAGCTGTAAAGCACTCCTCTGTGGTGGTACATTATTCTCCTTTTTTTAATACTTAGTGCAATATTTTAGAGCCAGCACCTTAGAGAGAGCTTATTCTAGCCCTCTGCTTTGACCAAAGGAAGATGCTTCAGTCTGAATCCGAACACTAACAAACTCTTTCTACAGTTGAGAAACTCCTGTCTCCCCACATTACTCTCTCACAGCACAGAATCTCTGTTGGGCTCTCTCTCTCTGGCTACAGTTAATTACACGAAGAGACAGATGTGGAGTAACCTGAAGGCTTTCTCTGCCACCACAGTGAGTCTGTACTCTCCTCAACAGGCAGGTAGTGAGAGGACTCAAATATCATCTGACAAGGCAGCAGATCCCATCACCTAAGGTTAGGAAACAGACAAGGCACTCCGCATTCAAAAGTAAAGACGGAGAAATTTCCAGCAGATTGTTTCTGACAGAAATCATATCCCAGCCGCATTTTTTGACAAAGCCTGCGTGAACGAAACGATATACTACTTTCTGTTCCCCATCTTTCCCTTTAAGAAAGAGACAGTCTACCAAAGGTACATTGGAGGTGACAGCTCAATGCACAGTGGTTAGCAAGTTTTTATTTTTTTAGAAAAAAAGGCATTTTAAAGAAACAGCTACATTTGAGCAATTTAAGTGCCATAACTATCTCACTTTACCTTGGATGAGAGAGTTGAATAATGGATAAGGAACAAATCTGGGAGTCATGAAAACCTGGATTCAAATACCATCTCTTGACACTGTGCAATTGTGGACCAATAACTTAAATTCTCAGAGCCTCAGTTTCTCCATCTGTGAAATGGCAAATAATAATACTTGAAGTCCCCATTTCCCCAGGTTGTTATGAGATTCTAATGAGAAAATTAAATGAGACCCTTTGCAAACTGAAGTTATTGTTTCCTTAACACTGCTAAGTCATGCATACTTTGGGTTATTAAGAAATATGGCAGACAGCTTGTGACCATTAGTAGCCTTCTTTAAAATAAAATGGCAGAGATAATGCAGAGAGACTTTTTTTTGCACAATACCTGAAAAATAATCTGACAATTACAAAGCATATGGACCAGGTGTGACTTGTCCTAGAGAAAGTTATTTTTATTTTTTTATTTATTTAATTTATTTATTTAGAAGAGTTCTTTCCCTCTTCCCCCCACCTCCCTCCTGTAGTCGACACACAATTCCCCTGGGTTTTACATGTGTCATTGATCAAGACCTATTTCCATATTATTGATATTTGCACCAGGTTGATCATTTAGAGTCTACTTCCCCAGTCATATCCCCATCGACCCATGTGATCAAGGACATGTTTTTCTTCTGTGTTTCTATTCCCACAGTTCTTTCTCTGGATGTGGATAGTGTTCTGAGAAAGTTATTTTTAAATAGCTGCATTAAGGCTTGGCTTCATGTCCTAGGACATGAGGTAAGACCAAATGGATAAAATTCACCAGGAGGCAAATATGTACTTACTATGGGGAAGAAATTCCTAACAATTAAGTTAACTGAAAATGAAATGAACTACTGCTGGGCAGGAGTCCTTTTGCCATTGACAGGGTTCAAGAACAGAGATTAAATGTTTCAGAGTAGAGGGGTGTTTCAGATGGGAATTAGACCAGATGACTTGAAGGGTCCTTTCCAAATCAAAGATTCTATGATCTTATAATTAAAATCATTTAGAATCCTGAAATGAATCACTTAGAGCTAATGTGGACATTAGAATCCAACCCCTTCATGCAACAAGAAGACCTAGAAAGGTACCAGAGGTCACAGAGTCAATGTAATGGCACAGCCAGCTCTAAAGTCTGACACTCTTGAACATGAAGCGTAGTTTCTTTCCTCTCTACCACACAGTGATAAATGTTTAGGAAGATAAACAAAACAAAAATAACAAATAAAACAAATAAAAATGCCAACATACTGTTCATTAATTGTACACTAATTTGATTTAGATGAAATATCCTGGAAAAGATTCCTCTAAAAGCTTAATTAAGTTATATTAATGTATTCTTTTTTTGGTTTATGTATTGCTTCATTAGGCAAGTAAAGCCAAACAATTGAACATTAGCTAAAAAGCATATTATAATTGGTGCAATTTACTGAAAGGATACAAAGTAATATTTGCATACAAAATTTAATCATGAGCTATGGATTTTTAGCCAGTATTTCACATTTTAAATTATTATACCCAGGTCTTAGAATGGGCTTTGTATTTTTCTTCAGGGCTTAGACTATGCATTTATATGATTATTTGTGGTCATTTTCCTCTAAAATCTACAATATGATAATATGCTTCAATATGTGGATATCTGTAATCTGGCCAACAGGGACACATAAACGGTTGATCATAATCCATTTATCCTTTCCCATCCTGTTCAACTCTTGCCTCTCTTTTTTTTTAATGCATTTACCCAATAGGATGTGTCCTTCCTCTAAGGTTTTTGACATCACATGTACTAAATTGGTATACAGTGCCAGTGGGTTATCATATAGGATAGAAAATGGATACTAATTTACTAGACTATCATTTTTAGAGAACTCAACAAAATTTAAATATATCATGGTGTGGGCAGCTTAGTGGCACAGTGTACAGAGGCCCTAGAGTCAGGAAGACTCACCTCCCTGAGTTCAAATCTGGCCTCAGATATTTACTAAGTGTATGACCCTGGACAAATCATTTGATACTTTTGCCTCAGTTCTCTATTTGTAAAATGGGCTGCAGAAAGAAAGAGCAAAGCACTCCAGTATCATTGCCAAGAAAACCTCAAATGGGGTCACTGAGAATTGGACATGTCTGAAATGATTGGATAACAAGACTATATAATAGTTGACCTAGAATAGGTTTATCTGAATTTTTAAGCTAAAATGAAACTAAAAAGTGAAAAATGAATATGCCTTCTAGCAAAAAAAAAAGTTCAATGTTTTCCTAACTTATCCAGATAACTCAAATTTCTTACCTTATGAATTCTGAACTTTTTCTAGTTTCAAAGCAAATTGAAGTAAAACCAAACAAGAAAACACATATAGAACTGCCTATTTCAAGGTGAATTATGATTCAGGAGCACAATATATTCAGGATCCAGTTGAATAATTATATTTTTAAGAAGGCATAATGCATATATTCTAACAATATAATTACATCTGTTGGGAGCTTAAGGAAATGTGCATTTAGCTGTTTTGTAAGAGTTTAACAACATTTCCTGTTGGAAAGATTGTTGTTCATTGTAGGGCAACCCCTGTTTCTAAAGTTTTGACATTTTCAATGTATGGAAAAAAAAACTTCAAAACAACTGTTTGATCACATGGGTTAATGGGGATATAATTGGGGATGTAGACTCTAAATGACCACCCTAGTGCAATTATCAAAAATATGGAGATAGGTCTTGATCAATGACACATGTAAAACCCAGTGGAATTACACGTCAACTTTGGGGGTGGGGGTGAGGAGGGGAGGGAAAGAACATAAATCATGTAACCATAGAAAAATATTCTAAATTAATTAATTAAATAAAAAATTTCAATTAAAAAAAATTCTTCAAATGGCCCAGAAGTGGAATGCTTCTGGAGAAAGGGATGTCATTAGATATAATTTCTGTCAGTAGGCAAACAGCTTGAGGACCAAAGCTGGACACGACATCCAGGAGATTCTAACACTGGGTTGTGGAGAGTGGTATGGTAGGTAGAGAGAAAAAAAGGGCCAGAATAAACACTCAGAGGAGGAATCATTCAGGAAGAAACGTTGAACGTTGTAGGTGCCCCTAGTTGTAGGTAGTCTCTGAGACTATCAGAAGTTTAATGAACTGCTAGTTGAAGCAGCAAAGCACCCCAAGGAAGAACCTGAAGGAGCTATGTGACAGGGAAGTCAAACCCTCTCAATCACCCTTAGATGCCAACAGAAACAGCTTTGGACACATAGATCATATCCTCCAACCACCTATCCTGTTTCCAGGCCAGTCCCCTATTGAAAGAAGAAATGATTGGAAAGATGTAGTGCCATTCTCCTCCACCCCCATAATAGCAACTGCTGATCAACTGCCATAGTTAAGCTCAAGAATCCTGTGGGTGACAGCAGGCTACCAAAGACTCGGTCCCACCTCCAGTCCAATCTCTGCAGCCACCATCCCAGGAAGTAGCCCCCATTGGGATGGGGTATTGCTAACTGCTTTTAAGCACAATTTCTAAGTACCCCAAAAAAGAAAATTGTTGCCACCAGCATCCTTGGTACTGTCAAGTGGTTCAATATCAGAAACTGATTTTTATCTATGGAAATAATATTAGAGAAGATGCATTACAATTGGCCTTGTAGTTTTACCTAAGGGCCATGAGAACTTTCCATTTGACTTGAGCTGCAATCTTCCAAAAGTCTTCCTCAATAGAATATGAGCTTCTGGAGAGCAAGGACTTTCTTTTTTGGTTTGTTTGTGTCATTAACATAATACTTTGAATATAGTTGCTGCTTAATAAATTTCTAAACTCACACAATAGAATTTCTATTACATTATTACATTTCATTTTCTTAGATGTGACTTTTGCAACCAAGCTATTTCTAGAAACAGTGTTCGAAAATGACTCTTCAGAGACAAGATGATAGTCTTCCATAGGACCAATGTTTGACGTGGGCGTTTGTTTTCTGCCTGACCAAGACTCAGTAACAAATAAAGCACATACATAGAAAAAGTGTTCTCCAGCCCCAAGATACAATGATCATACCCATATCAATCAACTTCAGCCCCATCCTTTCCATTTCACCATTCTACTGCACTCTATCCTTCTATTTTGCATTCTGGAGCCCCCTTTTAAACCTCAACAGACTGATCTTCATATTAGCTATTTGCTTTTCTCCTTGAAACTAATTGGTATACATTTAATTCTCTAAATGCTCTTTCCTTTCCACCAATAAAGAACGTCTCTTGAGTTGGACCTAATGCAGTGCTTGCCTGATGCACGACAGATTCTTAAGCTAAAACAAATGGAACTGAATTCTGCTTTTGGTGGTCTATGATTTCACCAGTATATATTTGTTTTACAGATGCTGGCCATAACTCCTCCATGCCTTAGTAGCCTATACATTTCCTATTCCTTTTCCCCATAGATCCACTCCACAGTATTGAATAACTGCACTGGAAATTTGACTGTGTCAAGGGTATACTGCTACCATGACTGTGAACTCCTAGACATACTTAGAATAGGCAAGTTCAATTTTAAAACCTAGAAAATGAATCCAAATATAATTTACACTTTATTCAAGGGAGCCCAATGCACTATAAAGGATATAGAAGATTTATGGGTTTATTGTGCAGTCAAATCCTCTCTTTGTATAGAGAGGGAAACTGAGACCCAGAGAGAAGTATTCAAGATATTAAGTAATATAATTGAACTCATGCATGTCTTCTGATTCTAAAATGTAGAATTTAAAAATACAAGTTTCTCATATAATAAATATGACCTCAATTTAATATGCTATCTGTGCCCCAATGGAGTACATTTTTGCTATGTATAATAAATATGAAACATTAAATGAATAACTTTGTCTTCTTAGAAGAGCTATTTTTTTTTTTGGCAGATAATCTCAATTACTTGGCATTTAAAAATGTTCTCCAAAGTTTTGGGGTTGGATAACTACTTTATCTTTCCCAATTACAGATTATCAAGCAGAGATACTATTAATAATCATCTGATTAACATAAGAGAGGGTTTGGGGAGTGCCAAATATATTTTTTGTTTGATGAAGACAATGAAGATTGTTAGTATAATGATATCTTTCACTAAGAAACACTTTTAAATGTAAGGACTATGGGCTACCTAAGATTTTTGCCCTTTCATTTGTTATTCTCTGTTTAATCCTGATAATGTTCTCCATAAAATATGATTTAATGTACATATTGGGTGTCTTCTATGTGCCAGGCTTTCTGCTAGATAGTGTAGACAGTAAAAACAATAGACCCTGGCCTCAAGGGGATTATATTTTTGTAGTTATTTTGTTGTTTGTCTTGTTTTTAAAGAGGACAAAATGAGGTGATGTCTTGACTTGCCTGAGAATTGGATTTAAGTAAGGCAGACTTCCACAAAGTCTTTAAGTAATGGCAGGGTGAAGTAAAGATTTCTTAATGATGGGAGAGACCTGAGTTAATTATTTGTTTTCTATTGTTTTTTGTGCTATGGGGAAGATAACAATAGATAAGGAGAGATTGGAGATAAGAGAATAAAATCAAGAAAGGCTACCAGGAAACAGTTATCAGAGCACTTCACACTTCATCAGAAAAACCTAAACAATTATCAGATTGTTAGAGACTTTTAAAAGGGAACTTCAAAACATTGCTCACAAAATTGCTAAGACAGGCATAAGACAAGATCCTGATTGCCCGCAGTGTTTAGACATTGGTGAAAGAACCAAATGACTGGATAAAAGCAGCAAGAATTAAGGTATAGGTGTTAATTAGTCAGCTTTGAATGAACACAACAGCATACAAAGTGGCAAAAGATGGGCACAGGCTCCCATGAGTAGCGTGGTTTGCTTAAAATTTATCCTGCTGGTTAATAAAGAACTATGTTTTCTTAACAATGACAGTGAAGTCTCTCCTATATCTACCAGGAAAGCTAGGTGATACAGTAGATCCAGTGCTGAACTTGGAGTCAGGAAGACTCATCTTCCTGCACTCAAATCTGACCTCAAACACTTACTGTGTGGCCCTGGGCAAGTTATTTAACCCTGCTTGACTCAGTTTCCTGATCTGTCAAATGAGCTGGAGAAGGAAATGACAACCCATTTGACCATCCAAGAAAACTCCAAAGGGGATCATAGACTCAGATACAACTGAACAATCACAATGACCTTTAATTTCTACTTAAACAACCTAAAGAACCCAAATCTCACAAAATGGAGAATATCACAAAACATGGAATTACCATCAAAGTTTCCTTTTTGTAGAGCTTCTAGGCATGTTGGTCAACCTATGGCATGGTGCTGGAGCATGCCAGAGGGGGGTTTCTCCCTTCCTCCTCTCTAGATGCACCTGGGGACATTTCTCACATGACCTGCCCCTCTACCCAGTAGCCCAGCGGGAGTGCTTCCTCCCTCCCCTGTCTGGGGAAAGGCAGGGGGCTCACATGCAGTGTAAGGGTTACTGTTTGGGCACTTGGTTCCTAAAAGGTTCACCATCAATTCTCTAGAAGGTATGTTTAGCTAATTTAACTCCATTCCACTAAAATAGATATAGTACTCACAGAATCCAGGGATTTAGAATTTGTTACCACAGTTATTATTCATATCATCCCCTCATATTATAAATGAGGAAACTGAGGACCAGGGAGAGCTTAAGTGAATTGCCCAAGGTGAATCCTTGGTCTCACTGATATGGCTCTACCTCTAAAACCTATTCATGCTTTTTAAAAAATCTTCTGTAATTATTACATATGTTATTTTCACAAATCATAGAGTATATCCATCTAATGCACTGGTCTTCTAAAATTTAGGTTTTTCTAGGTATTTAACATTTTAATTCTTTGAGTAGAGTGGCTGAGTTTTTCATGTTAGCCTTCAAGCTTGTTTCATGATTATTTTACATCCTTTTCTGGTTGTATAGTTCTTGGAGAGAGGGAGGGATTTTACAGCAGACAAGTATTATATATATATATATATATACATATATGCATATTATATAATACACATAGATGTGTGTATTATAAATATACAATAAATATATACATATATAAATAATATATAATTTATATATATACATACATACATACATATACATTCTTTCTATGTGCCAGGCACATAAGTGTTAGGGACACAAATACAAACAGAAGAAAAATTAATTCATTCCCTTAAAGTGCTTATATCCTCATGGGGGAACAAAAGAGAAAAAGTTGAAAAGCAGGGGTTGGGATTACTCAACTAGGGCATGTTATTGAAGTCTATTAAATCAGAACAGGGGGAGAGAAATGAAGGGTGGCCAGCCTGAACCTCTCTTCAACAATGGAAGCCCAAGAAGGAACTCACCTGTAAGAGAGAAAGGGGAGGAATGCTGAAGAATAGTTCCAAGGTGAGATTTTATGCTATTTCTTAAATTGCTGCTGTTGTATGTAATATGTAATGTGTTGTGAACTATTGCTACTTATCATGACTCTCACCACTGCCCTTGATATCATCTATAATTCTCATTCTTTAGAGATTGTGCTGTCCCATGATTCATAGCCAGTTAGCATCACTGGGAGAATATTGGTATTATAAATGTAGAGTGGGTAGCCTCTCTGCATAAAGGTCCCATGTGTTGTGGGGCATCATGGATTACGAAGGGGACTGTACCTCCACCTGGAATATGGGGGTGTCACTGTGTGCCTCAAAAGGAGATTTCTGCATGCTACGATGCTAGTCTCTTCTCTTTCTATTCTTCTGCAAAGATGACTACAATTCCTGCTAGGAGTAGGAAGCAGGGAGTTGGGATCACAAGTCACTATTCTTCTCTGCTTCAGAGATTGGGGATACCAGGCTAGAAATAAATCCATGTGTCCTCTTAAATATTGTTGGTCTAGGAGATACGATTGGATTCGATCCAATTTCTGATCACTCTATGATTCCTGGGAAGGGGAAACTCCATATCCAAGGCTTGATCTCTTTCTAACTAAATACCAATTCCACAACAAATACATAAAACAAATAGCAAAAATCAAAACAAAAGTCAACCACTTATCTACACTGTAGCAAAACAAAAGTCAAAGAAAGTATGCATGGAGGAATATATACCAGATATAATAAAATGAAGGGGCTCTCCTGTCATGAGTGAGATAACTCAGCTCAACCAAGGGACAGTTTGAGACCTTATCTAAGGGGTATCTCCCTGAAGTCTCTATTATAAGTTGGGGAAAGTGATAAGATGGTTACAGACATTTCTTTAAATGTCAGGTTTTTCCCCAGAATCTGATTCTTCTTTTAGTAGACTAAAGTGATAGTGTCCTCTTCCATCATTTCTCTCAAAACTAGAAGCCAGAAGTATTCAGAAGAACTCAAAGCTTGAGGAGTCCCACAGAGGGCAGAAGAAGACCCCTCATGGAGGACAGGGAATTCATTTATACCAATAAGGATAAAAACCAATGGTCTTTGGGACAGGGTTCATAAAGGTTGATTTTTTATAACCAATTAGGTGCCAAATTTTGTAACTTCCAGCTTCACAACATCTCTAATGTCTACACCCTTCTCACCATTCACAAAGCTACTACTTTAGTTCAGTCCCTTATCACTTCTTGCCAAGATTATTATAAGGACCACCTAATTGGTTTTCTTGATTCAAGTCTTGCTCCACTTCAATCCATCCACCATATCATTACCAAAGTAATTTCCCTAAATTGTAGGTCGGACCAGTTTACTCTCCTTACTTAATAAATTTGCGTGGCTCCCATTTACCTCTGGGAGCTGATATGAACTCCTCTGACTAGCTTTTGAAAACTATATCTTGGGCTCAATCTTACCTTTATAGCCTAGCTATACATATCATTCTCTTTATGTGTTCTACTGTCAAATCCAGTAAGTCTTCTTAATGTTCCTCACATATATAGCACTTCATTTCCCATCTCTATGACTTTGCACTGACTTTTCCCCAAGCCTGGAAAGCACACCTCCTTCATTTCCATCTCTTACAATTACTAATTCCATTCAAGACTCAGCTCACATGTCATTCTTCTACATGAAGCCTTTCCTAACCCCCCTAGCTCCTACTATCCTCACCCCCACACCATATACTGTATATGCCCATCTGTTTATGTGTGTGTCTGTATACTCACATTTTTTGTGCACAAACACACACACACACTAGGTGAGCCTGAAAGAATGTGAGTCCTCTAAGAGTAGGATTGTTGTCTTTTTGTCTCTTTCTTAAGCATGTTTGATACACAGTAAGAGCATAATACATGATCATTGATCAATTGTGAAGATATAGTCTGCTGTAGAAACTTATCAGAGAAAGTTGGTTGTTTCTCATCATATGTTCATCAAACATGTCATCAAAACATGCATAGAGAATTCTCTTGAAGACTGAAATAAAAATGTAAAAGTAGGAATATATGTTGACCATTATTGATAGGTTTTTGGACACTTGGGGAAAGGGGAGATAGGTACACTTTCTGTTGTGTTTCCATGCTTTTGGTAATAGCCTACTCAAAATATATTAAATATTAAGCAATCAATGACTTCAAAAGGGCATTGCTTTTATCAGAGATTTTATCTCTGTATACTTGGTTTGACTTAACCATACAACATTATTCCATCTTCTTAATTGGCATTTCCAAAGTGGCAGTGCCACTGTTATGCATTATTAAACCTGCTTTCAAGTCAGTTCTGTTTTCTGAATGACTGTTGTCATTATGGTGTCAATTATCAATGCTTTGGGGTTGACCAACTTAGTTGAGTCTTATTGAGATCTCCACCAGATGTTACATGACTTACTCAATAACAAAAGAACTGAACTATGAGGGAGGGACTCAGTTACCAGGAACCAAAATTCTGAAGTCAGAAAAGGATTGTAGCAAGACTGACTAGAGGTTGAATTGCTAGTGTATGGTTCCTTATATCTCACCTATGAAGAGATTTGATCCTAGATTTGGGGGCAGAATAAACTCACAGTTAGTAAGTAAGCCCGCTTTGGAGGGTGGAATAGATAAGGGCAAGGGAGCCAAGGAAGACATTTCACAATCTAAATGGAGATCACAGTAATTTTCCATTGTGGAAGATTTATACTAAATTCATTTAGTTAACAAGACTTTTTAAAAAAAAGTTTGTATTCCAACCCTTAAGAAGTTTGATAGTGACAAAGAACCATGCGACTTCATTTTCTATGAATTAATACCAAATAATTAGAACAAAATCAAATTATATCAGATAAAAAATGGAAAAAGTATTTTATTACCTTTAAAGTGCAATATAAAATTTATTATTATTAGAATTAAATGTCATTATTAATAGAACCTATAATTGTTAGAAAAATAAGGCAAATTAGGGTTGGATACATTCTTATGGAAATGGATGTTTCTGTCTACAAAGGACAATCACAGAGAAGTATGAACGCCAGTCACAAACACACAGTAGGTACTTAATAAGTTATTGCATTGACCTGAATACTATTTGGTAGTTTGACTCTGTCACACTATAAATTATTATTGGGAAACATAACAGAAGAAAAACGGTGGTAATGCTAGAACACCAAAATAAACATTCAACTTGTGACCAGTTTGACAGATTTCAGACTAGAGCAAAAAATAAGAAATGGGAAATTTTTGCATAGGTTAAAAAAATGGCAGGTCATTCAATTTGAATGGAAAGATAAATATTCAGTGATGCAAGAAATATAAGAATAAAGAGTTATTAACCCATGACTGCTTAAAGTATAAGAAAATAGCAGAAGTAGGAAGATGACATAGTATTAAAAACACATGTATAGAAATATAAATACTAACTATACATATTAGTAAAGTTAAGAGGATCAGTCATAATTTCTGGCTATGTATGTTTGTTGAAATGGTAGGAGTAATGTAAGCTTTCCTTTTAATACTGTCAACAAAGCCACAACAAATCCATCTCCCTCCTCCACATACATACACACACAAAATCCAACATCTGAATCTAAATAGTATTATAATAGTATAGTATATGAGTTTGTATAGAATAAATAAAATCTGATTTCTATTTTTATATATTCCTTGGAATGACATCACCAATAAGAGCTCAAACATCTTCTTTTTAGAGTAACAAGTAACTAATTTCTTTTTTTTGTTGTTGTTCATTTAATTTCTACTCTCCAACACAAGGCAACACACAAATCCTCATCACCTGTCAGCTGGTTACTAAAGGTGCTTCCTAATTGGTTCCCAAATTAAGTCTCTCCCCTTTCCGGTTTACCTCTACATACATAGCTGAAAAATCCATCTTCATAATAGAATCAAAGGAGCATAGACAGATAGCCTCTGTCATCAATACACCATTTAGTCCAGAGATCATCTATCCCCAGCCATTTATTTTACAGAATAGAAAAATGAGAATCATAAAGGTTAAGAGACTTAGTTCAAGGTCATGTAGCTAGTAAGAAAGAAAGGAAAAAAATATGAACTCTGGTCCTGTGATTCCAAATACAGCATTTCATTTTTGAAAGCATAGATCTGAATATGTCAATTCTCTGCTCCAAATATTTTGTGGTTTCGTAGTATCTGGAGGACAACATACAAACTCTTGGACATGGTGCCTATGAGTCTTTATCATCTGGCTTCAGATTTCCTTTTCATGATAATGCTACTCTCTTCGAAATGTGACTTTGAAATTCCTTCATCTTATCACACTCTTAATTTTTCCATTTAAGGTACATGGGGTATCCAGGGAAGACTAGTACCTCTTGTGTGAGGGTTTAAAGAGCCATTTTCAGGGTTGTTTTCCTCCTTTGTGGAGTTCTCACCTTTGTTCTAAGAAGCAGTAGCATATACAGCAGCCTCAATCATCTCAGCAGCCAGGCTAAGCTAGGATGAAGGTAACAGGCAAGTTTCAAACCAATTGGTGAAGTCCAGACATATGAAGGCTCCCCATACACACAAAAGGGGTGGATAAAACCAATTAGCTCCAATACCTGTAAAGATAGAAGAAACGGGTGCTGTAGAGCACTTAGAACTTATACATTGAAGGCAGGGTCCTCCACTGCCTCCTAAGCTATTACCAATCATCTTGGCTTTTATCCTACTACTAGTTGGATGACTCTAGAATAGAAGGAGGCCAACAACTTTGCACAGCTCTGCCTCACTTAAATCCAATTTGTGCATGAGTAAAAACTCATCATCTGTGATATCATTGGTCTCCTTCAAGGAAAAAGGACAACAATTATCACCACTTTTTCCATTCTCTCTAACTCTATTCTTTGTCCTCATTGGAAGTATGTAGAAGGGCAAGAATTTGAGCCCAAATCCTAAAGTTTCGTATCCCCATGACCTTGCCATTGTATGAGTCTAAGTCCTATGTGCCCATGCTGTGTTGCCTCAAAGGAATGTTATCTCCTTTGAAGGCAAGTACTATTTCAAATTCAGCTTGGAATAACCAGGTCTTAGCTTAGCATCACTTAGCAAGTACTTAATGAATGACTTAGTGAAATTGAATGAAATGAAATTTAATTAGTTTAGACACCATTTTTAACAGAATGGTATCTTGCAGTTCTATCTCTTTTTTCAATATTACCTCCTTGATCTAATTTTGGCCTCAGGAAAAAAATGGGATCTTAATACGCTAAATAGCTCTTTCCCTCCTAAAGCCATCACTGCTATAAGAAAGTAAAAGCATGATATTTAGTTTCTGAGAACCTTTACAAGGACACATTGAGTGAAGGAGAGATATATGACCATGATTATTCTTAAAGAAACAAAATCAATTACTTCAAGGTAGAAAAAGTTCTTGTTTTCATATCTCATTTTCTAATACTTAAACAGTCTCATCAATCTAAATTTTAAAAAATTCTCAAAATTAACAATGACTTAGAGAAATGATGAAACTTTAACATTTTAATTTACATTATTTTTATCTATTATTTTAGATGTTTAATTCTTTAGAAATTTTGAGAATGTAGCTGAAAAGACACAAATGAAACTTTTTCAGGCACCTACTCCTTATTGTCCCTATCTATCTTTAACCTCTGCTTGTTGATACTTCAAGGCTAAGCTTAAAAGCTACATGATCCATAAAGCCTTCCTCATGTTCTAATTTCCAGTTTTAGATTGTGTTCTAGTTCTTCACCATCTACAAAAGTCCTAAATCCATGGATCCATATTGACCTTAAGGTGTCTTGAATTCTTAAAGTATATAAGCAGTTAGAAACTATATTAGGCAGGTATAATGCAGAGTAATTAGGAGATACAGTGGAAAGAGTGTTAGATTTGGAATCCAGAAGACCTGAGATCAGAAGTGTCTGAGGTCAGATTTGAATACAGGATATCCTGTTTCTACAATTGGTTCTCTATCAACTAACCCACATAGTTGCCCCACTGCACTGTGTTATTATCCATCCCTCTCTACCTACTGGATCCTTCCCTGTTACCTACAAACATCTCTCATTTATCCTTAAAGTACCTTCATTTGACTCTACCATTGGCTCTAGTTATCATTCTTATGATCATTTAAAATATGCTTCCCTTTACTCTCTTCCCATTATTCACTGTCTCTGATAATCTGGTAGACCTTGTTGGGGTAAGCGAATAAGGATTTAAATAGTAACTACTATGTGCCAGGTACTGTGCTAAGAACTTTACCTCCCAGAAACCCTATGAATAAGTCATGCCATTTTCCTAGTTTTACAATAGAAGAAACTGAGGCAAACAGAGGTTACGTGACTCATCCAGGAAAGGAAGTATCTGAAGTCAAATATGAACTCAGATCTTCCTGACTCAAGATCCAATGGTCTGTGTAGTATGACATCCTCTTGATGCTTGAATATATTTTAAGTATATAAAATAAAATATAGCATTCAGAGGATTTAAGTATATAAAATAAAATACCTAGGATTATTCTGAAATAGTTACCAAAATATTTTAAAACATATCGAAAGCTAAGAACCTCTGTATACTTCGATTAATATAGTCTATGATTATATTAGCTTTTGTAGATCAATCGTCCTTAATCTTAGTGTTTTCTCTCTGAAGTGACCCCTGATTAATTCCATATATACCTTATTGTTACATCATTTACATATTGCCTTCCTTATTAGATTGTGATTTACTTGACAGCAGGTGCTGTTCTTCAACTTTATTTGTATTCCCAGCACTTAGCACAGTGACTGGAACATAGTAGAACCTTAATAAATGCCCATTGACTAACTGACCTATACTGAGCCTTGAGTCCACTAAAAACCCTATGACTTTTTCACATAAATTGACATCTGGACACCCTTTCTCCAAAGTTAATCATTTGAACATGGCATAGGACAGTGATGGTGAATCTTTTAAAGAACAAGTGCCCAAATTGCACCCACACATTGCATGTGAGTTGCCCCCTTAACCCTGACAGGGGTGGAAGTGCTCCCACTGGGCTGCTGGGCAGAGGCACAGATAGAGTGAAAAAAATGTCCTCAGGCTTGGTGGAGAAGAGAAGGGGAGCAGTTCCCTTTGACACATGTGCCATAGATTTGTCAACACAGGCATAGGAGAAAGAGGACTGACTTGAACATCAAAACTGAGTCCATATCTCACCCCAAATGCTTAATATCGATGTTATTTTAGGCAAGTTAGGGGTCACATTACATGGACTCTAAGGGTCCTTTTAGCTATGCAAACCAATGATTCAAGATCAGTTCTTTACATTTATCCATACTGAACACCATCTTGTCAGGTCTGTCTCATTGATTCAGCCTTTCAAGAGTTTGTCCTGGATTCTGACTTTAACTTCTAAAAAAGTGACTCATCCTCTTAGACTTGTTCATCTTCACACTATGGTGACATATAAGAATCCTTACCCCATTCACCTAGAATCCAATTATCTTGCCAAGACCTTTCTTAAATTCTCTTTGGTTCTTATTATGACTCATATGACAAAGGCTAATGGCCTCTATCACTTCCCTCTGACACTTCCATGTAAGACATCTTATGCAGTTCTAAGAGCATGGTTTTTGGTAATGAGTCAAGAAATAGACTTTTTTAGACATATTAAAAATTGCTTCTCAGTAATAA
The DNA here is from genome assembly GCF_027887165.1 of Monodelphis domestica. Classification (NCBI taxonomy): domain Eukaryota; kingdom Metazoa; phylum Chordata; class Mammalia; order Didelphimorphia; family Didelphidae; genus Monodelphis; species Monodelphis domestica. The sequence continues at coordinate 45,620,288 of NC_077232.1, read as the reverse complement.
CAGGCTTTCACTAAAAGGAGTCAGTTTTCATTTTCTTCCTCTCATCAGCTGCTTTTCTGCCTCTTTTTTTGTCTCCAGCTGCTCATGTTATTATGTGCTTAATTTTTTTTTCTTTTCTCTTGTTGATTTTATCTCCCTCTGGGTATTTCCATGATAGATGGAAACTTCACCAATATATTCCCAGGTAGCAAAGTTAAGCTGTTCAGTCTCATAATTTCCAATGATGTATATTTGTGGAAAAGGTGACACTGACTATATTTCTGTACTCTTCACATGTGCTTACTATACTATCCAATAAAAATATAAGCACCCTAATTTTTTCTTACAAGCATATTTTCTACTATATTTCTATATGTTCACTTTTTATGATTACCTTCTGAACTGAAAGCCGATGTAAGCTTGAATTATTCTGAACACATCACCTGAACCTTTAAAAATGATGGCTTATTGCTGGAATATCCATAATACTGCTAGGTGAGATGGTTTTAACCCTATTTAATAATGCATTTTGAGGTGTTGGTACAATAATTTAGGAGAGACATTTATTTGGAATAGGTTTTATCAAGGCTGTAATCAAAGTCTGGGATACTACTGGATTTCTATGAGGACCGAAGTCATCTGGATATAGGCCACTAGTCTATAGAGGAAATAGGGGGATATTGAAGATGGAAACCACAGAAATTGAAGACATGATGATAAACAGGAATTGGAGACTTTGAAGGAAAAAGATCTCTCATATCTTTAAATATATAAATGGTATGTAAAGTAACACTGTTACATCAAATTACATATTCTGTTGGATTTAAGCTCTTATCCAATCTTCTCCAAAAGCCAAATAGCATCCAGGAATCTAGTCACTTATCTAGAATAAGCTTGAATAGTGTAGAATATAGAGCGGTTTTGTGAGCACTTGAGAAAATGAGGGAATATCTCTCTCCTATGCTGAATAGAAGTGTTTTTATTTTTCCATTTTCAGAGACAATAGGGCACTTACAAATAGTAGTTTACATTTGACTCAAATCACTTTATCACATTCTTAATCCAGAAAATGGTGCTGTTATAGAAGGCATGTCCCTCAGTAAAGTCATATGGTTTTAGAGTTGGGAGAGGCCAATGGGGAGATCAGGATGGGAGTTCTAATTCAGGTTACCCTCCATTCAAAGGTACCTTTCACTGATATAGGCCCAATGACCCTTTGTTACTGTTGTGAAGTAATTTCAGTCATGTGCAATTCTTCATGACCTCATTTGGAATGTTCTCAAAGATCCTGGAGTGATTTACAATTTCCTTCTCCAGCTTATTTTACAGATGAGGAAACTGAGGCAAATAATATTAAGGGATTTGCCCATGGGTCACACAGCTACAAAGTGTTTGAGGCTGTATTTGAAATTGGGAATATGAGTCTTTAAGCCTCCAAACAGTGCTACCTAGCTTCCCTGACTACCCCCATGGAGACGTGGCAATGCAAAGTCTATTCTCTTTCTATGGAAAGCAATGCCCTAATGAGAAAGGAGCTAGAGACTAAGTAGCTGAGTATTAAGTGAATCTCCAGGAACAAATATGAACCCATTACCAGTCTAGGCTAGATGTAGGACAAGGGTAGTTTATTAAGGTTATGAATGGTAGGAACTATTAAAATAGAGAAATAAGGAGATAAGTTTGAAGTTATAGCAAGTTGGCTCATAAGAGGAACTAAGGGAAAAAGAGGATTCCAAAAGGAATTTCAGGACATAATAAGAGAGGTCCTGTTGGCATTGAACTGTGGAAGGACAACTTCCTGAAGGTGTTGACCGACCTTCCCTGCGAGGAGCGATATCCTTCCTGTTGAGCCCTCAGATTTCCAGCTTCTGGAATTAGCTTTCCATCTGTTCCTGTCTCTTTGTTCCTGGCCTGAATTTTAAGATACTCTTGTGTTCCTGAGAAGAAAGCCAGCCTAAAGAGACTTGTACCTGTCTATAATGAAGGAGACTTTCGTGCTCTTGCCTGAAGGCCCTTGGGTGGCTCTGACATCCAGTCACCATCCTTATTCAGTATCTGAACTATACTGCTTTTCCCAAAGACTGTTCTGGAGTGGCCTTAGTCAGGATAGCTAGAATTTAGGGATTTGGGGTAACTGACAGAGAGTATAGGTGATGCTTAGCAGCAAGTCAGAGAAGATGGGCTTTTGGAAGCCTCTTAGATTTGGAAGGTGGAATAATAAGAGACTCAGGAATAGGGGATTACCTTGGCCTTCCTTCCCATCGCATTCCTTGTTTAGTTACAGTATTAAACCTTTTGTTAACTTAATATAGAAGTCAGATTGCGTTACTAAGAAATCCAGGTCTGGAGGCAGCCATTTTGGTCTATCAGCCTGGTACAAACAGAGACACTAACTTTCAACCTCATCATCTCTAGAAGTGCTATAATCCACATCTTTCAGAGCTCAAATATACATTTCTCCATGCATTTCTTGCCCCCTCCTTATACTTAAGTCTAAATGCAGAAAGAATGCCTAGAGGGCAATTATACTCATTTCTGTCTAAAAAAAGTAAAAAAAAAAAGGTTTAAACTATAGTAGTGGTAATGGGAATATCAGTGGCAATGCAACAGCTAGGTGGTACAATGAATGGAGTGATGGGCCTGGAGTCTGGAAGACTCATCTTCTTCAGTTCAAATCTATCCTCAGACACTTACTAGCTATGAAATCCTAGACAAGTCACTAACCCTGCTTTCCTCAGTTCCTCATCTGTAACATGAACTAGAGAAAGAAATGGAAAACCATTCTAATATCTTTGCCAAGAAAAGCTCAAATGTGGTTATGAAGAGTCAGGTCTGAGGGGGCAGCTGGGTGGCTCAGTGGATTGAGAGCCAGACCTAGAGATGGGAGGTCCTAGGTTCAAATCTGGCCTCAGACACTTCCCAGCTGTGTCACTTGACCCCCATTGCCTATCCCTTACCACTCTTCTGCCTTGGAACCAATACACAGTATTGACTCCAAGACAGAAGGTAAGGGTTTTAAAAAAAGAGTCAGGCCTGACTAGAATGACTGAACAATAACAATAGCAAAGGGAATGAGTGAAATGGATGAAAAGCATCTAAGTATTTGCAATGGACCAAGCACTGTGATGAACAATCGAGATGCATAGCAGAACCAAAAGAGTTTCTGCATTTAGATTAGGAAATTGTGCTGAGGAATGGGTAATTTGGTTTGTAAAATAATAAGGTTGGTGAATGGAGATACAAAGGAGTTAAATAACATGCCCCGTTCAATAACAATGGCAAGATTGATAAAGATTCTAAAGGAAGAATCAACAAACAGGGCAACTTATTGGCTGAGGGAAAAGATGGGGTAAAAGAAACCAATGAGGAATCTAAGAATTGAACCAAGATAACTGGGAGAATGTGGTCACCTTAAATAAAAACAAGAAAGACCCAAGTTTATAAGGTGTAAGATATTTAGCTCAATTTTAGATAGGTAGAGCTCGAAGTGATGGTGGGACAACTGGAGGAGATATGCTTTTACGAAGTGAGATATATATATATATATATGTATATATATATATATATATATATATATAACATTGTGGTCGAAAGTAGAGATTGGTACTGGAGCTAAAGATTTAGGTGTAGTCAACTAATGTCAGGAGACTAGATGGGTTTGCTCAAAAATAGGACAAGAAGAAATGGGGGCTAAGGAATAGTTTAGAAATACCCACCTTTAGTAGGCAAGAGATAAAAAAGAACCCAAAGAAGGTTCTAGGGGAGATGTTATCAGAAATATAGATGTATAGAAAGAATTGATAAAGTGCCTTATAGAATAAAGCAAAATGGGAATTTCAGGAAAGTCGACATGATCCACAGGGTTGGATGCTACTACATTAAGGATAACAGCTGTGAAAAAAGAAGGGTGAGAAGCTCTGGAATAGGATGAGTCCATCAAGGCTGGGATGGGATTGCTGTCCCCTCCCCATGTCTTCAGGTTAAATGCAATCCAAATTGGTACCTTGGAATAAGGGCAAGGGGTCCTCCAGTAATATACCCCCCTGGTTTGACAGAACAAAGCCCTAGAATTCAGAAGTCTTTTGCAAGTTTCTGTTTAGGGTCCAGCGATCTTTCTGTGCTCTCATAACTTTGGAGAAACTTAGAGGAGGTTTCTTCCCTCATTCAGCAAGTACATTTTTATATCAATTAGCCCAGATGAGAGTAACATGAGCTAATCAGCACCATGAAGAAAACGCTACAGTTTAAGGATGGCTCACGATCAATAAACAATAGACTTTTGCACAAAAATAGAGGTAATTACACGTCAGGGATGCAATTTAATCCTAAGTATTCATGTCCAGCTGTCCAAGGATAGAAGCTCTATCCTTAGTTCACAACAATTAAGGACAAAGAAGTTGACGTTAGAATTGCCTTTTTTTCCAAAAGGGGATGAAAAACACAACAACATGTAAATGATTTGGTTTCTGATGAAAACAAAGATTTAAGGATTTTAAGGCATTTAAACCAATAGATCACAGTAGGATATGAACAGAAGTACGATGGGGTAATTGGTTGCTGTCTCAATTCCATCACTCAGCAATCAAGTGCTCATGGCAGAGCAAGAAACAATAAGAAAGACAACCATTAGTAAGTGCTTGGAGAGTACAGAAGGAAGCAAAAAGGAAGGGGAGAGAAAGGAAGGAATCCAAAGACCCAACTGGTAAGCACAATGCCTGACCTTGGAATGCAGAGGGACCATCTCAATAATAAGGGATTAAATGTCAACAAATGTCGCATTAGCACAAAACTAACAATGTCATCAGCACCCCTGGGGGTGGGTGGTTGGGTAGGTGATGAGCAAAAGTAGCCACATTTGACCCTCCTGGACTGAGGAGCAAACTATTCACTACTTGGAAGCATTCTAAACCATTCAGGTCACTAGCATGTAAAAGGGATCTTGTACATGAGGATACTGAGGTCCAGAGAGATGTCTGGCTCAAGTTCCCATAGATAGCAAGTAGTGGAGTCAGAATTTGAACCCAGGTCTTCTGGACTAAGTCCAGTATCCTTTCCACTTCATCCTTTTGCCTCAATCAGTGACATTACCATTTAATCAATGATGTACCATATATTTTGAATTTTTAATAACTTGAATAGTTAACTTTTTAATAACTTATAATCTATAAATTTTAATAACCTAATAGTCAATAACTTAATTTTGAAGAGTATTTATGTACTCCCTATTTAGTATGCTGAAGATCAAAGTTAAGAGCCTTTTTGTTCATCCTTTCTCAGCCCTATAATGGTCAACTGATAGTTCCTAAAGAGATGAGTTTCTTCAGATGAGTCTACATTTTCTCTGTCAAACAGGAATACGAGAAGAAATGGTGCTGCTAATAATAATGATGATGATGATGATGATGATGATGATGATGATGATAACCACAATACAGATATCTCTGACTTTCCCCATTGCAGTTTCAATATAATTCAGATCAGCATAAGTAATTAAGTAGGAATTTGTGGGAGTTTTGCAGAAATCATAGATGACATGCAATGGCTAGCAGACAACAGAAAAAGTTTTGAAACCAAGAAAAGTATATGTATAGTATTATATAATATCAAGAGTTTATCTCTTAATGGCACCAATATACGCAATTTCTCTTACTGTAAACATCCCATGAAAGTAAAAGAAAAATTGCAGTCTTCTTCTCTGGTACAAAGAATGGGCCAAGAACTTTTATAGATTTTCTATATTGTGGGGTGCCATGTTTTTAACCCCCATGATGGAGAAGGAATACTTGTATAATATAACTCAAAACAACAGCCAATGTTTACACAGTGCTTTATGGTTTGCAAAGCACTTTCTGTACATTATCTTACTTGATCCAAAGAACAACTCTGTGAAGGACCATGAGATTATTATCCCCCTTTACAGATGAGAAAACTGAGGTTGATAGCAGTTAAGTGACTTGCCAGCATCACATACTTAAGAAATGTCTGAGTAGGATTTGAACTCACATCTTCCTATTTCCAAACTAGTCTTATTGTACCTGTGTCATTCTGTCATTAACCTAATATCACTATGCATTGACTCTAAAGGAAGGCTCTGGAAAATCATTCTGAAAGGCTTTTAGGGTTGATAAAATGATTTTCACATTGCCCCAGTTCAAGTTTTAAAAACATTAAAATACCCCAAAATATTAAAAATCTGTCCACAATTGGTCTCATCATTGTAGGCAAAAGCATAGAAGTTTGTATAAGGTTCCTACACAATTTAATTGAAAAAGAACCTGTAGAGTTGACAAAACTTAAGACCTTTTTTTTAAAGAATGAAAAGCCTACAAATCTTTTTCTCCATGTGAAGACTGCATGATCTCACAGAGTGTCAGATCCCAGTGTGATGCCCTGAAAGAAGAGAGAGTGGCTCAGAATGTACTGTTAAGACATTGCCATCACTGATGATGGGACAGATTCATCTTAGCCAAGGGCTCTTTGCCTGGGAAACTCCATAATGTGTCCTATCGCACAAGCCTTGGGAATGGAGGCAGTGGGCATGCACAGCTCTCAGGAAACAGATCCACAGACACAGAGAAAGCCACTCAGGGACACTGGACCCTCTTAGCTCTACTGTGATGAGGTTCCACCTGTCTTCTGCTCTCTCTTCCACCCGTGGACCATCATATTCTCTACAAGCAATATGATTGGGTCCAGGCTCAACCGTAAGCAATCAAAGCCCTACATCTCTGTTGCAGGAAAGAGACTGAACACAATAACTGCTGCCATCCTGCCCGCCTTGTTCAGTTGGATTACCTTCCTTACTCTGCTAATGCTCACCTTTGTAACTATTTTTTAAAATATTATAAACTTGGAATGGAATACTCAAAAACCAGAGAAATAACTGAAGTATATGATTAACACATCCGTCAATTATTCTCCCTTCAGAGCAAAAGCATGAATGTGAACGTGCTATTTAGTCTGTTGAAGGAGAACCGAAGGATCTGGATTTAGAATTAAATCTGAAAGGAATTTTGGGGTCATCTAATCATTTTGCAGATGAAGAATCTGAACCCCTGGAGGTCGAATAACTGTCCCAAGGTCATTAAATAGGCATAAGTGAAATTAGACTAAGAACAATTACAACCTCTATTATTTGGAATCCTAGATTATTGAAATCATATTTTAGTCATGAGTATTAGCTTATTACATTCAAATGCAAAAATGGAAGGGATGATTACATTTTACTTTGCAATGAAGGAAACTGAGTCCCATAGAGGTTGAATAGGCAGTTAGGCACCATAGTGGATAGAGTGTTTGGCATGGGGTTAGATTCATCTTCCTGGATTCAAATCTAGCCTCAGACTCTTACTAGCAATGTGACCTTGCACAAGTCACACACCCTGTTTGCCTTAGTTTCCTCATCTGTAAAATGAGCCAGAAAAGGAAATGGCAAATTATTCCAATATCTTTGCCAAGAAAACCCAAAATGGGGTCAAAAAGAGTCAGACACAACTGAAATGATTGGACAACAACAGCAGAGCTTGAATAACTTGCCCCAATTCCCATAGACAGTGGGAGAGCAGACAAGGTAAAAGTTGCATAGCATTACACATTTCTGTATAATGATTGGCCTGAATAATTGAGACATGATACTGCTGACATCAACAAGAACCACAAGGCATACTGAAATAATCCTAATTATATTTTTACATTGGTGTTTTTTCTAAAGTACTTTTCTATGCAGGCATACATCAAATAATGCCTTTAATTGGTTCTGTAAAAACATGATGTTAGGTGAAATAATGTTACAGAGGGCAATTAATTCCATAGAAACAATGTTATAAATGGGTAATTGGCTGAATGACGTTAGAGAAGAATTTTGTAATAATTTAGAAAGGCTTGATAACAATTCAGTGCTTTTAGAATAAAACAGTTTGTCAGGACAAAATCATTTGAGGTAGTCTATCGGCATGCATTTATTAAATACCTACTATGTACCAGGCACTGTACATGTTATTTAGTGATTGATTGATGATGTATTTATTTATTATAACCCTTTCCTTCTGTCTTAGAATCAATACTGTGTATTGGTTCCAAGGCAGAAGAGCAATAAGGGTTAAGTAATGGAGTTAAGTGACTTGCCCAGGGTCATATGGTTAGGCAGTGTCTGAGGTCACATTTGAACGTAGGACCTAAAGCCTGGCTCTCAATTCACTTAGCCACCTGGCTGTCCCCCATCCCCAAACAATGTGTGCTGAAAGGCAAAAATGAAATAATTCTTCTCCAAAAGGAGCAACGTGTACACCAAAAATACATGCAGAATATATGCCAAATAAATACAATGGGAGAGGACTCCCTACTGTAGGCATTTGGACTGAGCTTTGAAGAAAACTAAACTGGAAATGGAGAGAGAATAAAAGCATGGAAAGAGAAGGGAAGGGGAAGAGAAAGGGAAAAAGGAAGGGAATGGATGAAGCATTTATATGATACCTACTATGTGCCAGGCATTGTGCTATGTACTTTTTACAAATACATGATCTCCTTTTTATCCTCCCAATAATTCTGCAAAGTATGTTATTAATATCTCCATTTTTCAGTTGAGGAAAGAGAGACAAACAAAAGTGAAGTGACTTGTCCAGGGTCACACAGCTAGGAAGTGTCTGAGGTCAGATTTGAACCTCAGACCTCCTGCCTCTAAACCTGGCTCTCAGTCCACTGAGCTACCCAGCTGCCCCCTGAAATAATATTTCTAAAGCACTTAGTGTGTTGTCTTATAGCACAATAAAGGCTTGTTCCCTTCCTTCCCTTCCCGTTTTTGGATTTAAATGCATAAGATAAAATGAATAGGATTACAAAGGAAAACAATTGTATTGACTATGATTTAAAAAAAAAATAGCTTTAACCCTTGCCTTAGAACACAGTGCTTTTTAAAAGAAATTTTATTTAATTAGAGATGAATATTTTTCATGGTTCCATGATTCCTGTTCTTTCCCTCTCCTTCCCCAAGCCCCCTCCTCTATGTGATGCGTAATTCTACTGGGTTTAACACTTGTCATTGATCAAGACCTATTTCCATATTATTAATATTTGCATTAGGGTGATCTTTTAGAGTCTTCTTTCCCAGGTATAGCCCCATCGACCCATGAGAACACAGCACTTTTAAAAAAAGCCCTTGCCTTCTGAATTAGAACCTATACAATTATTTGTTCTGAGGCAGAAAAGTGGTAAGGGTTCATTAGGCAATGAAGATTAAGTGACTTGCCCAGGGTCACACAGCTAGGAAGTGTCTGAGGCCAGATTTGAACTCAGGTGCTCTCAACTCCAGGTTTGGCACTCTACCCACTGAACCACGTAGCTGTCCCTAGAACATAGAACATTGAATATTAAAGCTGAAAGAGACATTAAAAATAATTAGCCCCAATCCACACAACTTTTAGGAAATACTAAGTTAGAAAACACCTAGCATTATTAATGCAACAACATTTAAGAGAAGAATTATACTTGGATTAAACTTAAAATGTGCAAAGGGTTGTTATTTTTCTCATCACTAAAAAAAGAAATGAAGGAATTGATTTCAAGAAAAGATATAAAAGTAGGAATTATTTTATAGCTGCTTTAAGGAGAATTCTATCTTAATAAATGGCATAGCATGGCTTCCTTACATAATGAAGACCAGAAACATGAGAAACTCCATAATGGCAGTGCCATGGTAGATCAATTTGAGTTTAACATAATAACCAAAATGATCACTGATCCTAAGATGTTTGGGAATAGTAAACTTAAGAAACTGTGCTGCTTTTCAAGTTTATGTGACTATGATTATTTAATTTTCCTTTGTGCGTGCTCAAGTATAGCTGTTATGTGACTACACATGAGAGAACCTGAAATTAATTTGTCTGTATGAGATCAGTGACTGTACAAATTCTTATGAAAACTAACACGCCATGACAATAGTAATTTTGATAAAATTACAGCGAGAACCGCAATTCTCTGCCATCTGGCTGTCTCGTCATAACTACTTTGATGGGCTTTTTTATTATTTATTTACTTACTTCAACTACTTTATCGCTATAGTTTTTAATGTCTCTAAGTGGTAACTATGGACAGCTTTAAGTGTTAAAGATATAATATTCTCTTATCTCACTGTCTTAAGTTTTAACAAATAATAAATCAGTAACTCTTAGAAAGGTTTAATGTATCTTGTTATCCTATGCAGGCTCTATAAGAATCAAAGCCTATGTGATTTACAAAAAAATTTAGTTGCCGCTAACGTTTCTTTAGAGGTTATGTCTAGAATTGAAATATTTGCATAATTATCATCTTACAGTATTGTACGTTGGTGGTACTCAACATTCTTTTTAAAGAATCATCAAAGAGGCATCTAGGTAGCACCATAGATGGAACACCAGGACTGGACCTAGAAGGATGCAGGTTCAAATCTGACCTTAGACATTTCCTAGCTGTGTGACCCTGGTCATATCACTTAATCCCAATTGTCTAGCCCTTATCTCATTTGCCTTGGAACTGAAACATACTGTCAATCTTTAGGCAGAATGGAAGGCTTAAAAAAAAGAAAATAATCTAAAAGGGTCTGCTAAGTAGCAAAACAGATAGAATGTAAGACCTGGGAGATTTGGGAGACCTGGGTTCAATATGGCTTCAGACACATCCCAGTTGTGTGACCCTGGGTAAGTCACTTAATCCTGATTTCCTAGACTGTCACTCTTTTGTCTTAGAATTGATGCTGAAACAAGGTAAGAGTTTTTTTTTAATAAGAATAATCTAGAAGTTAGAATATTAATATTTTCTATTTGTTACTTGATCAGGGCTCTTTTGAATTCAACACCCTGCCCCAATGATTTTAAGGAATTATACTAACTAGCAAAAACCAATGAAATCATCTTCCACAAATCATTTTTTTTAACTGATTAGGGACGTGATCTGAAAATTCTGTATTCTACTCATCCCACTTTAGAGGAAAGTTATATTTCTTATTGTCATTTTTTGTTTTTTGAAATATCAGGCAGTGGTTATGTCTTGCCATGGCTTTGACGATTTCTTTATCTTCCAATAATGACTGTGGTTACCAAGCATTGTGAACCTAAATCTCATGAAATTTTAAACTTCTAAGAAATATTAGGGATATATATGTTGAGGTAATTAAACAAACCTCCAACCTCTACTATATTCCATTTTCTAGGTGGCCATTATGAGCTATCAGTATTAGAAGCTCTTAAGGGGAATGTCTCATGTGTGTTGGTAGTCACCACCCCCATTTTAGGGAATGGACTCTTTATCGAGTTATTACATTTGACATGTACTGACAATTTGAGAAGGAAAGCAATACTCAAGGACTGTTTTCTTTGACCAAAAGATGTACATGTAGAATTGTATTTAGGATCGTAGCCTTGGCTTTTGACATTTCAGTCGCGTGGATAATCAGAAGACTTGAATCTCTTTGCCAGTGAGCCCCAAAGCATAATGCATGTTAAAGGAAAATTCAAAAAACCCTCCAGACTCCATTGGCATCAAAAAATTTCTTGCAGATGGTAGAAAATAGCTTAACTGTAATTCACTTGGAACTAATTTAAGTCATTGCTAAAGCATGCTGGGTTGAAAATTAGTGTCAAACGACAAAATGGCATGATTTCTTAAAAGCATTCGAACTCAAATGTTATGTGCCCACAATTCACCTGCATTAAAGTTTCTAAGATGTGAGACTGAATGAACCATCGTTATACATTACCAGCATGCTCTCATTTCAGTTGTTAAGAAAACTGCAGCCATGCTCACTTCCAGGGCATAGAGTGGCATTTCCCTGAGAAGGAAATATTTGTTTCAGTGTAGACCAAGCCAGGAGATATCAGATCAATAATGTAATTATAGAACTATCAATTGGGTGAAATATCAAGTTAGAACTGAGGATGGGGACATTGCAAAAGAGATCCAAACTAGGTCATTATGCAACAAGGTGTGGGGGGATCATTGAGGATGTTCACTGTTTCCTGTGAGTTTCATCTTTAACATTAAAACTAAAACTGTAATATGAGTTCATTAGTCCACACACTTTAATGAGAATTGAATTTTAAATCTTTTCCTAAACTTGAAAAAAAATTTGATGAATATTATAAATAAACCAAGCATACCAATCAATTGCTCATTCAATACAGGGAGAGTCATTGATTGCTCAATAGAATGACAAATCACTATACAAAATGGCAGGAAAGCAAATGCTTTCTTGGCATTGCAAAACCTTGTAGACCCACACTTCTTGGCATCATCACTATTTCTAAATATTCTCTAACCAAATGCATAAAAGTGATGAATGGTGCCCTGGGCACCATTATTGCTATACTTTCTTTTCTCATTCCATTAATGTTCAAGAGTTTGCATTCCTTCTTTTTATTTATCATTTACTATCATTTACTTAATGTATAATTGCAACTTCAGGTATGTAAACTCTGAGCAAACATAATATCCAAGTCTTTAACACTTTATGATCAATGTTAAATAGGTCATAGATTTAGAGCTGGAAGAGACTTCAGGAGCCCTCTTCCTCTTTTTTACAAATAAGGAAACCAATTCCCTGGGATGTTAAGTGAATTGTCCAAAGTCTCACAGGAAGTAAGCTCAGAAAGGCAAGATTTGAGCTCCAGCCTTCTGATTCCAAAGATAGTAATCTTTCCCTTATACTACCCTGCCTCCCAGGTAAATATTGCTGTTTCATAAAGTACTTATACTATTCATGAATGTATTTTCTTTTATGGAATCATTCATTTTCTTCCCTCTATGTGTCTTTCCCTCCCTCACTTCTGAAAAAAAATTCCTTACTATGATATTAGATTTCCTTTCAGATGGATTTTGGTACTGGGAATTTTTATTACCTATCACTAAGGAATCTAGACATTTGAATCTGAAAACAGAGAAACTGTGGGTTTTGTCTGGGGGCTAATTAATATTAAAGAGTTTATTATGTTTACGATACTATGTAATCTAAGTCAACATACTTAGCCCTCACCTTCCCTAAGTGAAGAACTGGAAAACAGATGTTGAGAATGACTATAAATGGAGCTTACTCTAAAACTTAAAGGAAAGAATGGATATCTAAATATCTTTCCATAGAAAATCATTCAGTCTCCTTTTCTGCTTCATTACTGATTTGCCAATAAAAATAACAAATAAATCTTAAGTTTATAGAAGAAGGTTTGAACTGGGAGAGACTTTAGAGGCAATAATCCATCTGACTCATTTTAGGGACCAAAAAACTGAGGTCTGCAGTATGGGCATGACTTATTTGGAGTAACATAATTGGTACCTGGTGGTCAAGTTATGACTGGAACTCTGACCTCCCTGATTCTGCAGATGTATATCTGGGTGAAAGAGGCATGTAACAATGTAGAAAGTGGATCCGGTCAATCAGACCACAGGATTTAGGACTTTGATATCCATCAAGCCCACATCATCTTATTGAAGTCTGAAGACTAGTTTATTACAAATATAAGTGGGATTAAGCTAAAAATCTGTATATTTCTAGTGGTATAGGAGGAGGTACTAATCTAGAAATCCCTTCCTTATGAGACTAGGAAATGGAGGAAACTGATGTTGAGCCAGTTCTTTTTAACTTGGTTCTTTAGCTATGGGAAGTTTAACTTTATCTGGTATTCTTCCAAACTGCTACTCTATCCAAAGGACAGCCCACATGCTTTCTTCTGGTCTACATTAGCAATGTGACCTAGGAAAATTTGCAGCTCTGGCCCCAATATCTTTATCTATAAAATGAATGTTTGACTAACTGGCCTTTCATTCTTGCTCTGAGTTCATGAGTCCAGGATTCTGTCCTAACACATGGATTCGATGATACTGATTAAAAACTTGATCCATCCTTTAGAAAAAAGTCTCTTTTAAAAGATTAATTGGGTTTCAAAGTACTGTTTGATTTTATACCTCAAGAGAGGTTACAGAATTATTTTTATAAATGAGAATAAAAGATCCAGTCACCCTAACAGCTGAATCACGATAATAGTACCTAAAAGTAAAAAAAGAAAAGAAAAAAAAAACAGCAGTGTTAGAGAAGCATTTCCTTTCATAAGCTCCTTACCATAAAATTAAAAGAATATTTGAGTATTGTTATCATGACCTTGATCAGCTCAATGTTTCTCTTTTTACAACCTGGAAAATTTATGATTTAGATTTACTTGGAAAGAAAATATTCTTGTAATTTAATAATTAATTAACAAATTATAACATATATTATATTTTATATATATATCTATTTATAATATATATTATATTTATAATATATATATTATAATTAACAAATAATAATACTCATTTAATTTAATAAGTGCCTATTATGTGTCGGCCAAGCAGGTGGAATAGCAGATAGATCATTAAACCTAGTCAGGAAGACCTGAGTTAGAAACATGACCTCAGGCATTTACTAGCTGTGTGACTCTGGACAAGTCACTTAAGTTTATTTGCCTCAATTGTCTCATATGTAAAATGAGTTGGAGAGGGAAATGGCAAACCACTCAAGTTTCTTTGCCAAGAACACCCCAAATGGGGTCATGAAGAGTTAGACAAGTTTGAAACCACCGAAAGATAATAACAACAAAAGAAAATGCCAGGCACGATGCTAAGCACTTTATAAATGCTACCTCACTGGATTCTTATTTGCAAGGTATTGATCAATTATGGTTTAGCTTTTTTGTCTCCTGGACCTATAATTTCTCTGTTGTAAAGGAACTGCTCCCATTAATGCAAACCAACTATACCGATGACTTTAGGTCAGAGGGTTGCCTGGAGCACTGGAGCTGTCCAGTAACTTGTCCACAGGCAAAGGGACAGAATATGCCAGAGTTAGGACTTACATTTCTGACTTTGTGACTTCATCCATTATGCCAAACAGAGCACTCTCTAAAACAAGGAAAAACATTTTGATCTTTCATTTTCTTCTGGGACAGAGTTTGATCAAACTCTACCACAGGGAGCAAACGATGGAAGAGAGGCTCATTTAATCCACAGAAGTGCTTTGCTTTTCACTACAGCAAGAAAGTCCAGAATAGAATCCAGTCTTTCCATATCTGTAACAGCAATGTTATTCACAAGGTTCCATCAGAGAACCACTGACAAAAGGAAACCCCACTTTAGAACAAGATGGTAATTTTCATAACACACACAGTCAAACTGGTAAAAGCCAAATCATCCACATTCTCTCATTTTTACTTCAATTGGAAGTAAAATGATGTGAAATACAGTTATTGTAGGGATCAGCTTTTTTTTTTTTAAGAAGCATTTTCACACACTTGGACCAATAAGTCATGTAGATGAATCATTTTTTTCTAGCAATTTTGAACTGCTTATCTTTCATAGGATTTCTTATGGCTATTTACATTTTCACTCAGTGAAAATCAATTACCTTCTTGCAATAAGCCTCATTTGCTACCTTTGAGTATAATAGAAACACCATTAGGATGATGACATTACCCAAAAGAAGGGCACCACACAGTTGGTAGACATAAATTAAGGACCCTTTCACATATGCATTAGAAATACTGCTGTGACTGAAATATGCATAAAACCCGTATCTATTAAAGCTATTAGTGTGTGGTGGTGATGATTTTGAAGGGGGAGGGGAGCCCAGGAGATTGTGATCTACTACTTTGACAAAATTATGTATTTCCTTTTTTTCCCCCTCTGTATGTGCCATTCATGCAATAAGCACAGGCCCCCAGCTGAGCTCCATTTGGAAATGCCACTGAGCATGGCATACGCGCTTCACTTCCCTTGTGAGGCAAGACACTGTCAGGAGCAGAGTGCCTGTGTGCCGCCAAACCTACTCCTCCTCCATCACCCTGACCTCCCCGATTCTGCGGATGTATGCCTGGGTGAAGGTGGCAATCATGCGGAAAACAGCTCCTGTAGATCAATTCATAGGATTTAGGGACATTTAACTTCCATCAAGCCCACATCATCTTATTGATATTTGAAGACTAACTTATTACCGAACATTAATGGGACTAACCCAGAGAGCTGGATATTTCCAATGGGAAGGGGGGGTCTGGAACTAATCTAAAAATTCCCCCCTCTGCGACCAGAACATAGAGGAAACGGTGTTTTGAGACAGTTATTTTTGTCTGGGTTCTTAAGAGCTTAAGTAAAACAAAATTATAACATACATAATCACTCAGTGTGTGAGTGGAGGTTATGTTTAAGGGAAAAGCATTACGAGTGTAAATTGAAATTTCATCCTTAATTATTTTCGGAGTCATTTGTAATTTAAGCAAACTTATTATGAATTCAGGAAACATTAGGACACTGTCTTCATAAAAGGATTATAAATCATAATCAGGCAGGAATTATAGGAGAGGATTAGAAGAGCCATACGAAAATCCTAGGAACAAACAGGTAGCTGTCATTTTTGAACCTCAGAAGATCTGGGAAATTGACAATCTTTTAGAAAATGAAATACATAATAATGTGCTACTGAGGGGATATACTTAAGTCAGTAATCATTTCCCAAATTCAATCTATCTTAGGCTTTAAATGACTGTAACTGGATAATTTTCATACCAGTAAAGCTGTATATATTTCAGTATAATGCTGCTCTACATACTGACATAATTTAGCATATATCCCATATTATATAGATAATGCATATTTTATATTTCATGCATGAGTGTATATATTTATTATATATGTATATGTAATATAATATATAATATATTCCCTTAAGGAGAGAATATATTGCTTCCTGTAAATTAAAAAAGCAAAACAAAATTCTAAGCATTTACCTAAGCATCAGCTTGTCATGGCATTATGGTTAAGGGAGAGAAACATTTTTTATCTGCCTAAGGGGTAAAGTTTGAGGGGTGAATTCAGGCTCCTTAAAACTTATCTTGGAATGATAGACTAAATTAATTCTGCATATAATACCTGGTTATTTTTTTAAAAACAAATGGGCAGAGATGTTCTTGTAATAGGTTTAATAATTTAAGACAGTAATCTAAATAGTCTTAAGATAATCATCATAGAAATTTAAGATGATAATCTTTCTAATGTTGAAAAGTATTTTTCTATGACTTTAAAATCTCACTTGAATCATCCCTGGAGTAATAAACTGACTCCAAGAACAACATTCACTTCTTACTCTAGGCATTCCACCATAAAACAGCTGGTTTATTTTTCCTTTATGTCATTACGAACAAGGGAAATTACAGTATCTTTTGCTTCAAATGTTCTGAGCCATTGTAATATATTTAAAGCATTATAAATGGTATTTTTCTAAGTAGGACACATTTAGTTATAATACAACGTTACCACTAGCACACAAATCTGGTGCTGCTGGGAACAATGCTATAAAGTAACAGGGTCCCTCTGGTTCACTCTCTTTTGTGCCAAGAAACTGAGATGTGTTGCAGAGTCGGAATCCAATTTGTCTCGCAATGTACATATTCTGCATGTTTTATCAGTACATCCATTGAAGAGCACGGGAAAGTTCACAGACAGTAGGAAAACAAGCGGAAGAAATGTGTCTTCAGATTAATCACTTAGACACTATACATTTCAAAAGGATAAAGGTCACAACAGGTGAGCAAACAATTTCCATCAACATTTTAAATATGAAGATTATGCAATATGCTATATTTTCATCTGAATTAACCAGCTCATGATCTGTTCACTCGGCAGTGGAGTGGTTGGCTTTCCAACTGATTACTTGCTGAATATCAGAGGGCCAGAGAATAATACCATAATTGTATAATCAGGAAAGTAACAATGCAAACAATGCTTCATATTGCTTTGCCATAGATAGGGAAACATCAATAAAGTGCCCCGGGGTGGAGAGAAAAAATATCAATGAGACATATTTAGAGGAAAAATAATGACTGAAGCTATAATTAAGCTAAGGCAATAATCGACATGAGGTATGAGAGTGTGACTTATTATTTCACTTCTACGATTTTCCCTTTAAAGACTGGCTCTTTTACTGAAGCATAAATGGGAATTAGAATGTTGAATTGGGTGCAGTTGCAGTAGTATTTCAACCTGCCGTCAGAACAGGAAGGATGAGTTTTAAGGCATCTAGGGATGAAGATGGAGTAGGAGAAAAAAAGAGAGAAGCCCAAATGTTAACAGCCATTTCTGGGTTAAGGTCTTTCCCCTTTTAAAATACAAGATGGTTCCAAATGTGCAGTGAAACTTCTCATTCCTGCCCATTGACCTCAATCCTTGAGAAAGGGGCTACACACCTACCAAAGGTTTCCCTTATGTACTGTTGCTTTCTAAATTGATTGTCCTAAACAGAGAGCCCTTTCCACCAATTGAGGCCCAGTATTTAGATTGAGACTGCTCTGGCTATTTTTTGAACACCAGCAGTGAATGAGCTAAGTGTAGGACTATTCATTTATGCACACCTTTTTGTGTCCATGAATAATTACCTGCACAAAAATCACCCAACTTCCAAAGCAGACCCAGGAAAGTTCTCTTCCAAGTAAAAGAGCTCTGAAGTTAAACCTCTTTCATAATATATATAGATATTCTAGACAATAGCTCGATAGGAAAAAAAGTAACCTGAGTTATTTACACATGTTCTCTGATGTTTATATTCCCATGTCATTTAAGATCTATTCCATATTCAAATCCAGAACAATTCTATTTCCCAACTGGAAGAGGGCATTAGTTACTGGAAGAGTTAGAAGATATTTCTAGAGAACAACTGGAAAGTAAATATGAAATGGTAAAGCTATCAATCTGATATATATTCTGAAAATTTAGCACAGAATCTGGTACATAGTAGGTGCTTAATAAATGCCTGATGATTTAACATGACTTAAAAGACATTTATATAAATAATACTTAAAAGCAGATTTGGGAATTCTATAGAGTCATATGCCACTTACAAGCTCTTGTTTTGTTTTCCACCCCTTCTCTCATCAGCAACTACAAAGTATTCTCTCTGCCTTAGTATTGCCTGCCTGGATTGTTATGAAACATTTAAGTGAAAATGTGTTTTTTCCCACAGTGAAGTTCTGGAAATATTTTCTAGTCAATATACTGAAATATACAGGGAAGGAGAAGAAAGTTGATTGCCCAAGTTTACCATCAAAGTGAATATATTAAGTTTTCTCTTAAGAGATTTCCCTTTGCGCAGTAATATTCATTGATCAAACTGAAAATAAGGTCATATTATAATATTTAGGACAAGAGAATGTGGAAGGAGAATCCCATAAACACAGCTGACATTTCAAGTTGGAGCATTCGTTACAGAATAAAAACTACCAAAAATCTATAGAAATGCCATGTTTGAGGTACTACTGAAACACATATCTATACCTCGGAGATTTTCTATTCATAACCTATGAGTTTTTCAATCTATTGATGCAGAGATATTATTTTAATGCCAATAAATATGGACTACCCCAAAGTTAATGCAATTTAAAGATTTTAGAACTTAAATATTTGTTTTCTCCAACACTAAAAATTATAGTCTCACAGGCCACATTTTAATAGTGAGTCCAAAAAAACAAACACCAGACTATTAATGGGATACCTTTATATATACATGATTTCTTTTGCAACAATATGGCACCACTTGAGTACATGACTGCTCTTGATAATCCTTTATTTAATGGTATTTTAGTAACCTAAAAGAATTACTGTTCTTGGTAAAGTTATACTAAATCACATGGTTATGCTTATCTTTTTGGATCATCTCTGTCTCATCTCCCTCTTGACTATGAGCCACATGAGAGCAGAAACTCTGTTCTTTTTTCATCGTCTTTCTGGAGCTCAGAACATAGTAGGAATTTAATGTATCTTTAATTGAATTGAATCTAACACCTTCTCTTGTCTGCCTAAAGAACCATATTTAAATGAACATAGATGAGATGTAATCAACCATGTTTATGGTAGCCATGAAAATAAGATTCAACCTATTCAAAATACATAAGTGGACTAACCATTCATAAATTGATTCCAAATCATTCCAGTTTAAGTCAACAAAACTGAATTGATCAAAAACTTATTCTAAGCTTTCACTCATTTCCAGATAATTTGCTCTTCTAGGCAACCTGAATCTTTCATGCTGAATTTCATTCCAGTGGAAACAGAGAATAAAATCACAGGATTTTAACTGGTCATCAGTCTCTGTAAGAAAGCTCTCCTTAAAGTTAATGTCCACTATTAAATCACCATTAAACCTTCTCATTTCAGAGAAAATAATACTAATTCCTCTAACTTTTACTTGGAGATTATCATTGTTATCAACTTCAAAAGCCTTCATTAAGCCTTTATCTGCATATGTCACTGTACCTCATGCTATAAAGAACAAATCAACCATGTCTTCTCAGCCTTTGCGATTTAAAATGTAAAACACTCACAAAGGTTTATGTGAATTCACATAGTAAACACAACAGATATTAAATAATATTGATTATAAACTTGCTTAAAGGCAAATATCGGGCGAGAGAGTGAAAGCAAGTGACTACTGTGGCATATCATATGAGAAGGCAAATGAAATATAAATTCAGGCAAGGTGAGTCTCCCTTCTTCTCTGTCTCTGTCCTCTCTATTTCTTTCTCTGTCTCTTTCAGTTTCTGTTCCTTTCTATGTTTCTTTATCTCTCTCAGGCTCTGAATCTCTTTCAAATTCTGCCTCTCTGTTTTTCAGAGCACAAGGCCAAGTTTGGGCAGGGAGGGATGATGGGCTGATATCTGCCTCAGTGATAGAAGTTTCCATATTGGTGTGATTACAGTTCCACTGGACCATTGGAATGTTTGGTTTTATTAAGACTTCTTTATAAAAAAAAAAGTTTAAAAGATAATTACTGTAAAATAGAATTTTCAGTAATCCCCATTTTGCGAAATGGGCTCACATATACCTTTTCAAAAAGATCTGCTAAAAATACTTAAATCACATTTTCTTTTAATTACATTCTTTTTAGGGCAAATCTTCCCCCGTTTCAAAGCTTCCTTGTAAATTTCCCATTGAACACAAAAGATTTCACATGCATTTGAACAAGGACATCTTTACTTTATGTTTCCATGTATAATGACATCTGCCAAAGGCTTGACAACTAGACCTGGACTCTCAGGGACTGGGGGATTATAATGATTAGCTTTTGTTGAGCATGTTACGGAGATGAAGATCTGATTCTCCGGGTCAATGGATAAGTAAAATACATGAGGGGTCAATTCCAGATCTCATGCCAGATTTTTGGAAGGGGGAAATATCCAAAAATTACTGTGTCTGACCTGTTCCACCTCCTCTCCTCTTTGCGTGCCTATTGCTTCTTTGTGTGCCAGTGCAGAGTTGCATTTAACATTAATGCTCTTGGCCAGAGATGATCGATTTAAGATCCACATAGGAAATTGGGCTCACCCTCTGAGGTAAATCCCATTGACAGTCTCCTAAGGAAGTATCCTCTAGGAAAAGTGATTTTCCTTGACAATTCCTAAATGGATATGTTCTCTTTTTAAAGAGAAAGCACAAAAAGAAAAAGAGAGTTGAGATGGAAAAATATGAACTATAAAAAGGTAG
Organism: Monodelphis domestica; assembly: GCF_027887165.1. NCBI lineage: Eukaryota > Metazoa > Chordata > Mammalia > Didelphimorphia > Didelphidae > Monodelphis > Monodelphis domestica. The sequence goes on along the minus strand of NC_077232.1, from coordinate 45,598,790 downwards.
TTAAGAAAGGATTTTCAAAATAATACATTACAAAAACAACCTTTGGACTTGGACCCATGGTCTTCTATCAGGACTCTTTTAAGAGGTTTAAAAATAGATGTTTAAAATATACTCATCAGAGTATGCAAATATAGCTCTAAATTTAAAAAAAAAGTCTAAATAAATGCTATTTTATATATATACAGGTTTGTAAATTTAGAGCTCCAAGGAAACTTAGAAGCCTCTGAGTCAATCCCCTCTCATTTTATATGTGAGAAAACTAAGACTTAGAGAGGCCATGTGACTTACCCTGGGTCATACAGCTAATTAGTGTCTGAGGCATTATTTGAACTTTAGACTTCCTCATTCTAAGTCCAGAATGCTATCTATTGTGCTTTCTAGCTGCTTATTTAAAGAGAGATCAATTGCACCTGGAAAATGTTTTTGGTCAAATAAAGTGTGTGTGTGTATATATATCTCATAAATTAATTAATTTGTGTAGACACACACACATTAATTAATTAATAATTTATGAATATCTCATAAATCAATTAATCAATTAATCAATATGTATATATAAAATTAATTAACTAATTAATTAATATGTGTGTATACAGACACACTAATTTATTTATTTATTTATTTATTCATTCATTCATTCATTCATTTATTTATTTGTTTGTTTGTTTGTTTATTTATTTATTTATTTATGAGATCAGATTTATAGCTGGACAGGCACTTAGATGCCATTAAATCCAAATATCTCATTTTACAGATGAGGTAACTGAGGCTGAAAAAAGAAAGGACTTGTCCATGGTCTCATCTTCAAAAACTGGTGACTTGATCCATCCATCTATACTAGCTATCATCCTATATCTCTCTTCCCTTTTGTGGCTAATCTTGAGAAGACCTTATATAATTGATGTCTCCATTTCCTTTTCTCTCACTTTGTTTTTTCTCTATAGTATAGCTTCTGATCTTACCATTTAGCTTAAACTGTTCTATCTAGAGTTATGAATGATGTCTCTCTTTTTGAATTTTTTCTTCATTCTCGGCTGACTTCTTTTTAAATTTTTAAGATTTATTCTGAATCTATGGGCCCTTTCTCAGTCAGTATCTTCTTGACCTCTCTGAACTCCCTGACACCTGTCAATCACTTACTTCTTGATTGTCTCTTCTCTCTAGATTTTTATGACACCACTTTCTCCTGGTTCTCCTGCTACTCAACCCATATGACTATTCCTTGTCAGTCTCCTTTGCTCAATCTTTCTCCAAGTCACATCAGCTAACCATGAGTGTTTCCCAAGACTTTCTCCTACATTTTCTTCTTTACTTACTTTATACTATTTCACTTGGTGATTTCATCAGGTCCCATGAATTCAATTATCATCTTTTGCTATTGATTCACAAATCTACTTATCCAGTCTTAACCTCCCTGCTGAAATCCCATCTCATTTCTCCAGCTATCTATTGGATATCTTGAATTGGATGTACTAGGGACATATTAATTTCATCACGTTCAAAACTTCCTAAAACCTCCCCTCTCCTGAACTTCTTTATTTTTGTAGTGAGGATAAGCATTCTCCCAGTCATTCAGGCTGGCAACCTAGATGTCTTCCCCAACTCTCCACTCTTTCTCATCCTCTCATATCTCACCTTTTGTCAAATCTGGTGATTTTATTTTATATATGTATATACACATATGCTCTAGAAACACATGCATGTATATGCATGTGCATAATGTATAACACCCATGTATACATATGTGTGCACATATATTTGTGTGTGTGTATGATCTCAGACTCCTGTTAGTTGTCTGCCCTCTCTCACCTTACCCCTTAGGTACTTAGATGACCTCTCTAAGGAAAAAAGACTTTTTAAAAAGAATTTGCTGCCTGGTCAGTGTTGATGCCAAAGGATAATGATGATTTCTCCCAAAGAGTCCTGGGAAAAAGAGAGGAATCTATCTCCCCTTCTCTCCTCTGACACTGCCACTAGCATAGTGCAAGCCCTCATTACGCAGTATTTGGATTATTACAATAGCCTGATGGTTGGTCTTCCTGTTTCATGTTTCTCCCCACTGCAGTCCATCCTTCCCACAGCTATCAAACTGATTCCCCTAACATGCAATTCTGATCATGTCAGTCACCTATTCAACAAAAAAAACTCCAGTGGTTCCTTATCATCTCCAAGATCAAATAGAAAACCCTCTGTTTGGCATTCAAAGCACTCCATAACCCCCTTCACCCCCCACATTTCCATTCTTCTTATACCTTACTCACTCCCATGTACTTTGTGATCCACTTTCTTGCTGTTCCTCCCACGAGATATTCCATATCGTGACGAGGACCATTTCGCCATCTATCCTCCACATATCTCCCTCTTAGCTTCCTTGGCTGCCTCGAATCTCAGTCAGTAATGCTCTATTATTCAAGAACTCTTTTCCCAGTCTTCCTTAATCCCTCCCCTCTTCATTTATGCTATACATATCTATAGATAAGAAGATAGATAAATGATAAAAAAATAGATAGATAGATAGATAGATAGATAGATAGATAGATAGATAGATAGATAGATGGATGGATGGATCTCGTTTGTGCAAAAGTGTTTGTATGCTGTCTTCCTCTTTTAGATGATGAGCTCCTTGAAGTCAGGAACTATCTTTTGATTTCCTTTATTTGCTCAGTGCTTATTGCTATGTATCTTGCGCATGATGGATGATTAATTAGTGCTTATTGACCAAGATAAATCTAGTGAGTCTCTGACACAAAATATGAGCTCAAGTCTTGCCCTGATCTCACATTCATCACTCTACCCACTGCACCACCTAGATGCCTCTTAGAAAACAACAATGAAAATCAATGGACAGAAAATAACAAAGTGTTGAAAAATTTAGTGAATAAAATTTAGCATGTACAAGAGACGTATAAAAATAAAGCATAACAAATGAGAACTTCTGGTTTTATATATTTCATGGCAGATCAAAACTCTGGATAAACCAAAGGAATGGTGAGCAAGGCAACTACTTAATTCCTGAGATTAATGGAAAACTCATCAGATCACAGACTTGGAGTTGGAAAAGGCCTTAGAGATCACTGAATCTGGCACCCTAATTTTACAGATGAAAAAAGTAAATCATTCGAGGTCACAGAAGCAAGGGGCAGTTAATATTCAAAATAGGGCCTCAACTCCAGATCTAGTGAGCAATCTACCCTTTTCTTCTCACCCCTCCCACTAGACTGCCTCTCTAAGGAGATTGATTATTTTTTAAAGAATTAATTGGCTATACAGCAATGGTGATAATGGGTGATGGCAATTTCATCCCAGGAGTCCTTTGCAAGAGGAATGAGTCTAAGCATACCTGGAAGCTTACATGCAGCTAGAGAAGTGGAAGGCCCCTTTTCTCTTTGAATTTTGGGCAGAGTTTAATAAATATGAAATCTTAGTCATTAATAATAAAACATAAATGTTGAATTCAATATTAAAACAAGTACAAATGCTTGAAGATTAAACATGATAATTCCAGAAACGTTCTGAAAATATTAATGAATAATAAATTTAAGAATCAAAAAGTATAACTTTAGATCATTGGGTATTTCTTATGGAAAAATAATAAAAGAGAATAGCAATGTTCTCAATTTAAGCTTTCTCTTCTAAGGCAATTATATGTATCTGGAGATTTCTAGATGTCACAATGGATACAGTCTTAAATATAGAGTCATGGGGGATTTGAGTTCAAATCTTAACTCTTACACTAACTAGCTGACTCTGAGTGAATCACTTCACCTCTGGCTGCCTCAGTGTCCTAATCTGTAAAATGGGAATGATAATAGCACCTTCCTATGAGGGTCACTCAGAATTAAATGAGATAGCATTTGTAAAGAACACTGCAAACCTTAAAGCACTCTATAAATGCCAGCTGTTATTATGATTAATATACAATTTATTCTTTATGTCCTCCAGATGAGACATGAGTGTGTGCGTGTTATATGTTTGTAAATGAGAAGTATCTAAAGTTTAGGATTTAAAAAGAGTAAAATATAACATAGCCCTATACATTTATCTTAGAACAAAAATGTGATGATTTTGTACTCTCCCTCAGCTCAACAGTCATCAGAGTTGTTTGGTTTTGTCCCATTCCTTATCAGTGGTGTTTAAGGGGTTAAATCTTTAGCTCTTAGAAATGGAGATTCACTGGTAGTGAAATCCAGCATGGCTGGCATTCTCATGGTTGACTTTATCTCATGGTTAGCAGTAGGTGGGAAGGGAGAAGGAGACACTACCACCGCCCACACATCCCACCAAATGCTGAATGAATCAGAAAGCATGCTAAATCCCTGTTCTATCCCAAAGGTCAGACAATACACCAGGAAATAGCTGTGAGCGTGAAGTGCTAGGTCAATAGCATCAAGAAATTGCTACTCCTCTGGGGTTAACATAGTGAACCACGAAGGCATCCTATGCATTCATGTGGATATGGAGAAAAGATCTCAATTACTCTTTGGCTCAAGGTATTTGTAGTGTATGTGGGTGGTTGGGAGGGGGTCGGGGAGGGAAACTGACCCAAGAAATTTTAGCACCCTTTGTAAAGGCAAGACTCTAAGAGATAAAGATAAAACAAGTCATATTATTTTCTATGTTCATTTAGTTGTATATTGGAAATTTGCAAAATACGCAACAATCAATGAGCCAGTCAGCTGTAATGAACTGCCAACTTTGCTCCAAACACCATGCTCTTCCAAGCATTGGAGCTATAAAGGCAAAAGCAAGGGCAAGCAGTTCTTGCCCTAAAAGAACTTACCTTCTCATGAGAGATACACCCAACAGAGGTAGAAGCAAATCCACAATGCCTATGAAGTAGGTCCATGGTAATTTTGTAGAGAAAGTCACTCCTAAAGGGGCAGCTAGGTGGCTCAGTACAGAGAGAGCCACACCAGGAGATGGGAGATCTTGGGTTCAAATTTGGCCTTAGACATTTTCTAGTTGTGTGGCCCTGGGCAAGCCACTTAACCCCCATTGTCTAGCTCTTATCACTCTCCTGCCTTGGAACCAATATAGAGTATTGATTACAAGATGGACAGTAAGGATTTTTTTTTAAGAGAGTCATTTCCAGCTGAGGGATCCAGGAACAGCCTGTTTTAGAAAGTTACATTTGAGCTAAGCCTTGATGGAACCAGAGATAACAAGAGGCAGGGATGGGGAGAGAGAACATCCAAGCAAGAGGAACAGTAGTTGTAAAGGACCAGAGACAGATGAAGTGTCCTCTGTGAGGACTAGCAAGAAGGACAGTATAGTTGGACTTCGGAGTCCATACAGCGAAATATAAGAATTCTAGCAAAGATCAACTGTTCATAGCATTGTCCTCCTTCCCTGTGGAAGGAAAGAGACCAGCATTTAAGTACCTACTATGTAACAGGACAATTAAGTGGTACCATAGTGCTTAGAATGCTGGCCCGGAATCAGGTATACTCATCTTCCCGAATCCAATTCTGGCTTCTGACATTTATGAGTTGTGTGACTCTGAACAGGTCACTTAACCCTGTTTGTCTCAGTTTCCCCATCTGTAAGTTGTGATGGAAGAAGATATAGCAAACCATTCCAGTATCTTTGCCAAGAAAATCCCAAATGGAATGGGGAAGAATTGGACATGGCTGAAAAGTGATCGAATGACAAGTGTAACAGGCTCTTTGCTAACTAACACTTTACAAATATTATCTTTGATCTTCACAACAACCCTGAAGGGGAAATGCTATCTTTTAGATGAGGAAACTAAGACAATTTAAGGCTAGGTGACATGCCTGGGACCACATAGGCAGGTAGTAACTGAGGCTGGATTTGAACTCAGGTCTTCTTGATTTCAGGGCTAAATGGAGGAGTTTATATTTGATACTAAAGGTCAAGTGAGCCGAAGGTATTTATCCAATAGGGAGTTCATGTGAACTTTAGGAAACTCACTTTAGAGTAGTGTAAAGAATGGATTAGAGTGGGAGAAACAAGAGGCAAGGACGTAATTAAAAGATTACTGAAATTGTCCAGGTGAGAGAGAATAGGCCTTGAACAAAGATGGTGATTTAAAAAGTGAGACCAACATTCAGTAGAAGGGCAGATTTGATGGTTTCAGGGAGATGGAATTCTGTTTTAAACATGAATATCCTTTTTGGGGACCTACAGAACATCCAAATCAAAATATGCTAAAGAGAACTGGTGATCTGGGGTTGGTGCTCAGATGAAATCAGGTGAAATTTGAGGTCGTTTGCATTAAGATAATTGAATCCAAAAGGGATGAAAAGACCAGATAATCATAGGAAAACAGCTATTGTTATTAGTAAAAGCAATGTGTATTTTAAAAAAGGATAGTTTCCATTTTATGCAAAATATTAAACGAATATAGCCAAGGCTTATTTCTAAATGTTGTGGCCAAATACATTCTGAGATATGATTTAGTGGATAAATAAATCCTAATTGTTTGAGGCACTTAGAGATGGACAGAAGCTCACACAACTGGTAAATATCAAGACAGTGATTTGAACCTAGGTCTTAGTGATGCCAAACCCAGTTCACTATCCATGACGATACACTGCCTAGGAGTCATGCCTTCCTTTAGGAAAAGTAGGAAAGTTGTAGACTCTTGAGATAATCCCAAAATAGGTACTTCTAATTTGAAATTCAGCTCAGCCTGGGAGATTCTCCAATTTTCCTTTTTCTTTTCATCTCTCCTTTCTAAAGTCTCTAACCAAGGGTTTCTGTCCTGAAAAGTAGCCGTGGTACAATAGCCTGGTGCAATGGAGAGTTCATTGAACTGGAAGTTTTAGGATCTGCTCCTGTTCCTACTACTATTGATTTGTGTGACCTCTGGCAAGTCATTCATCTCTTTAAACCTCACTTGAGAGATTAAATGAAGACCCCTTCTGTCCTCTAATTGATTTCAACAAGCTAGTCTTCTGAAATTTGCAATTATATCTCCTAACTATTGAATCTAACAATAAAGATTATTTTTCAGGGGGAAAAATAGCCATACTGAGACATAGAATTCTAGACTTGGAGTCAGAGTGAAGAGACTCACCCTCCTTGTATCTCTTGACTTAACCATAACATCATCTCCACCTCCTTTGTCTTTGCCCTGAGGGAGGGAAGACTCAATTCTCTCCCTCTCTTCTCTCTCAACAAACACAACCCCATTATTCCAATGATTTGAGTTTGAATTCTGCTTTAGACACTTACTAGGAGTGTATAATCCTGGATAAGTCATTCACTTCTCTCTGTCTTAGTTTTCTCATCTATAAAATTGGATATGATAGCACTTACCTCATAGGGTTGCTGTAAAGATCAGATTATACATAGATAGATAGATATACATGTATGTGTATGTATATACATAACTATGTGTATGTTTGCATGCATAACATTTCTTTGTAAACCTTAAAGCACTATGTAAAAGTTAGCTCTTATCTTACTCCAAAGTTACTGATTTTTGTCTAATTAGAATTTTGCTCCCCAGTACTCTAAATCCCAGCTTCCCATGTTCCTTCTCATGTAACGTGAGCAAGAATTTAATCATACAGTTCTTTTTAAAAAAAATTTGTAGAAACAAAAGCTGAACAGGTAGGTAGCACAGTAGATAGGGCACTGTGCTTACAATCAGGAAGATTCATCTTCATGAGTTCAAATCCAGCCTCAGACACTGGCTCTGTGATCCTGAACAAGTCACTTAATAACCCTGTTTTCCTCAGTTTCTTCACCTGCAAAATGAGCTAGAGAAGGGAATGGCAAAGTACATTAATATCTCTGCCAAGAAAACACCAAAATGGGGTCAAGAACAGTCAGACATACTGAAATGTCAACAGCAATCAGAACAAAACTTGCACCCAAAGGCACCAAGGGACATGACAACTGAAAGGGGCACAGCTTGCTGTCAGTGATGACTTGGGTACAAGAAGTAGTATAAATGGCCTCATCATATGTTTACATAAAGACATGGGCCAACTATTGATGAATGATTGGTAACCATCATATTTTTTAAAAGAAAACTCAGGGGAAGATCATCTATGAAGGACTATCTATCAGAAGATATGGATGAAAAGTCACATCCAATAAGGTGAGGAAGTGTTGCAGTCTACACTGCCAGAAGGGAGTACTAGATATAAGATTGCCATTTGTCCTTTTTCAAAGAGGACCAGTGATATCATGAGGCAATATCTTGACTTGTGTGAGAGTTGGATTTAAGTAAGGCAGAGCTGCACAAAGTCGTCAGTCCTACTCTCTCTTCCAGAGTCATCAACACACAGCGGCAGGACAAGAGTCAAGATGACTGCTGATGGGCTGGGATGCAGTGGATGACCTTGGCATCTTTGAGCAAGCTCTAAGCCCTCTGCAGTGACAGCTTCAGCTGCCTTCACAGTCACTGGAGCGAACAAATTGTTCTCACCTGCCAGTTCCACTGGGAGAAGTCTTCCTCTATTTAGGATAGGCATCCCCTCTCATTCACCAACAGGTTTTGAGACCAGTCAGTTACCCTCAGCTTGGTTTAGCCCACACACCAAGACAGTTTTAGCCACGTAGGTAACAACCCCATATAGTAGGACTTTGTCTTATGTATTGGTGCCTATATTACACAACCTCTGCTTTCCTCATACTTCTACAGGACACTACCGTGAAAGATGTAGTACTCTGATGGCTCTCACTACTTTTGGTGGTCTCTTTGGCTTCCATCTGAGGCACACACCTAGAACCATACAGGAAGGCGAGAACTCAAGAGATGAGGACCTGGGCCAGTGCCTTGGTTACTTGGGAACCTTCCTATACAATGGAAACACAAGTTGTTATTTTAGTACAAAGATAACATCCAGGTCAAATAGGCTTTCTATGCATTGATCCTTCAACATAAACAATTTGACCCATCGGTAAACTCAAAGCCATTGAATACCAAATGACTGAATAATTAGGGTTGTAATATTTTCATTAAGTCCCAGCACAATAATGTCTTCTTTTGAATGAAGAGAATATTCACTATAAGAGAAAGAACAATCCAAACTCACCATTACAAACATTTATCCATAATGATACATGCATGTATTTCCTACAAATATTCCTGAATTATTTCTATAAGCAATATAGCCAAAGGAATGGCACACTGATGAGTTTGAACTCTACTTTTCCTGGTCAAAGACTGTATACTTCCATTAGACTTTGGAATCTGATATAAGCCCAAGCTTTCTTTTCCTGCACTTTCCCCAGTCCTTAAGCTGTTCCTGATTATAGATCATCTCCTTCTTGGGAAATGGATCTTAATGTAGGTCTCTGAATGAACTGCCTATGGAAATCTGTTAAACATCTCCATCTGCTGTTGGAAACAGGAACTCTTGTCTGAAGCTCCTTTAACTTACTCTAGATATCCAATCATGGATCAGCATGAAAATTCAGGGGAGCCGCAGACTTCCTCTTTTCAAGATTCTTTTCCAGTGAGTCAAGACTGCATTCCGCACTAGCTATTCCTTCCCAACAAAAGCTCTATCCTATCACAAAGGTGGCCTGGTACTTTCTTTTGCTTTGTTTCCAAGCATGCTCTCCAATTCTACTAGATCCTTGATATTTCAGCAAAACCTGTATTGTCTTCCAGGATGAAGCTGTCTACTCAATAGTGAGAGATTTTAGAGTTTATTGTTTTACTTCCCATATGGTTTACACCAGAATTTTGGAAAGATGGACATATTACACACATTTTATGTTTAAGTTCATACTACATGTGTATGACATACTACACATATAAATGGCAAAACCCATCATCGAACATAACTGTAAAAGGAATGTGTTAGAAATGTCCGTTTCTAATATTATGTTACATGGAAAGATAATGAATAAACTGTGTGTTATAGTGATGCTCGCAAAAGTAAAAAAAGTAGAGGAAGACCAGGGAGAAATGGCGTAGGAGAAACATACCCAAGTTTGTATCAGGTTCTCATCCCAAGTATGGGAGACTCAAACTCCATTTAGTCCAGAAGTGAGAATAGGATTCTATTTGAAAAAGTGGTCTTTGGTGGTATAGCCTAATAGCTGGTGGAATATTCTGGGAGGTTCAACAGGTAGCATTGGGAAACATGGATCCTTTCCGAGGACGTGAGGAGAAGCAAGGATAATAATCATACAAGATTAGAAAGTTGGCCCTCAGGCTTTGTCTGGAAGAAATACCAACACCTGTGAAATCACTGATCTTTCGAAGAATCAGGTGTAAACAGAGATGACATCTATGTTCTAAATTATTTTTAACCAAGTAGAAGCTTTGTGAGCTGGAAGGAAATCATAATTAATGATAAGGGTTACCTCAAAGCTAGATTCATTTTCTTTAATGAAACACACTAAGCTTTCACGATTATGGGTCATGATTGTTTCCCAGTGTCACAAAGAAAGGCAAAGACTATAATACAAGAAAACGCCATCAGACTACTCAGGCAGAAATGTGTCCTAAGTGACAAAGGTTGAGAAGCTTTCTCCTGCTTGCTTCAGGGAGAGTTTTCTAATTTCTATATAATCATTATCTTCCCTTAAGGAAGCACCAATTTAAGGGTTATTGTACTCCTCTGTTCAAACACCCATTGGACACCTGGGGAAAAGATTTACATTAACTTATAAAGCTAAAGAATAACTTTTTCATCTGTCACACCCAACCTAAAATAGCAATCCAGAGCAAATGATAGTCTGCGGTCCTTGTGTTGTCATACTTCTATCTCAGGATAGCCACCATGTCTAGGGAGGATGGACATGATGTGGGATTTAAAATTGGAGAATTTGTTTTCAGTGCCAGCTCTGCTATTATCTATATGACCTTGGGAAGTCCCTTCTCTGAGCCTGTTTCTTCATCTGTAAAATGAGTTGAGATTTAATGACTTTAAGGTCTCTTCCAATTCCAAATTAATGATACATAATGAAAATAGTGTTCTTTCCTCCTCCCCAAATCATTTCTCCTCTTCTTTCTGTAAATCAAATCTTTCCTTTAAGTATCTCTTCCTTTATTCAGCCTTTCTAAGCCAATATTATCTTTCTTTTTATTTTCAAAACATTTAACAAGGAATCTTATCCTATTTTGCCATATCTCTTATTGAAAATGTACTCCTGTATTGTTATCTAACTTTTCACTTGCCTCCATCTCATTTCACCAACTAGAATTCAAGCTCCTTAGGGGCCTCAAACACCAGGATTGACACTGTCCATACCAGGCTACACAATAGGCTAGAACTGTCCGCACCAGTGTTTCAGACACCTGATTGATCAGGAGTTGAGTGCATACCCTATCTTACCCTCCAACATCTTGAGAAAAGAACTAGAATTGTGTAGCTATTTAATCTAAGTCCCTGGATCCAATTTCCAGGTATTTTCTGTCCCAAATGCCTGGGTTGAATGCCTCATTCCCTCCAATCCCAGGTTGTCAGACCCTGAAGAGAAAAGTCTATGCTGAAATCAATATTTCAGACTTCCATAATCACATAAACATGGGGGCAGTGTTCCCAATTACTTGTTATTTCTTTGTTCTGTGGTTACCAAATTGCTACTCTCTACTTCCCTCATTCCTTCTTGGCATTGAGAGTCCAGAATAGTTTTTTACTTCTGGGTCTCCTTGTCTTCTCATCTGCATCGAGTTCAATATTACCTTCCTTATTCCCTTTCCTCCTCTGCCATCTCCTTCCGTTGGACTCTCTGGGACAATCCTTCTGTCATTAAAAATCTCCCCTTAATCTCAGATCTCTTCTTTGAATACCCCTTTTTTATCATCTCATGCTAATGGACACCTAGCTCTCTTTGAGACACCATATCCCTAGCCCCTGGAGAAGACCTCCTTCTCTCATGTTCTTCTGACACACTGAAAAAGGAAGGGAAGCCATAATACTCAAAATTCCTCACTGTCATTTCCAAATATTTTGGTTTGTGACCATCATTCTGCAATATCTCCATCCTTATGATCAGTTGGTCCAGTTCTTTTGGCTACAATCTACTGCCCTCAAAAGTTCTCTTTTTCCTATCCTAAGATATTCTTTATCTGGAACATACAGTTCTTATCTATACTAACTCATGTTTTTGTTCTTGGAGACAACAATACATGTGTATATATACAACATGTGTATGTATACAATATACATGTGTATCTTTTCAAGCAATCTATCCTCCCACTTTATGAATGTTTTCAACTTCCATGACCAACATCATCATTCTACCTTAGCCACCAAGAAGGATTTTACTCTTATTCACAACTACAATGACCTCCATGATCTTAAACACCAAAACAACATTTTCCTCTCTAATAATAATCATCTATCTTTCTATCTCTCCCTCTACATTATTCTTATTTTTTGCTTCATCCTTTCTGTGAATTCTAATCTATCCAATCCTTGCTCTCCTGGTCTATTATTCCAATTACTACTATTATCCTCCACTCTTGAATCTCTTGCTGCCTTGCTCTATCACTGTTCACACCCCAGGATTCTCAGACCTAGATTATGCCAATCATTTATCTTCTCCACTCCTTTTCCCATGCTTCCACTAGAGAAGGTAATGCCATCCTGCTGACTAAAATCACTATAAATTCTTGGTATCTAATTGTCACTTTGCCCACACTAATCACTTGACTTTCTATTTCATACCTTGCAGTTACTTTTCTAAAACTGCTTCTTTTTCTTCAATTACTTTATTCAAATCCCACATCTGTTCCCTGAATATAACTTTACCTTCTACGTTATAGCAAAAATCAAAACCATTATTTTAAAGAAATTCCTTAATGTCTTAAATAATATCTACTTCATACCTCAAAATTTTCATCCATCTACTTCTCTTTTAAGTCAGTTTCAGAAAGAAGTAACTCTTCCCTTCTCAATTCCTACAAGAGCTGCCCTTTTTCAAATATCCTTTTTTTACCTGCAGTGGATAGAACACTGGGCTTCACATCAAAAAGACTCATCTCCAGGAGTTCAAATCTGGCCTCAGACCTTCCTAGCTATGTGACCCTGGGTAAGTCACTTAATCCCATATTACCTCTGTTTCTTCATCTATAAAGTGAGCGGGGGAAGGAAATGGCAGACCACTCAAGAATCTTTGCCAAGAAAACCCCCAAATGGGGTCACAAAGTCAGAAACAACTAAAAACAACTCAACATCTTTAATTTTCCCTACCTACAGACTTCTTTTCTTCCCAGTCTTCTTAAAAACTAAAAACAAAAACATCCACCCAATCCTGGCATCCTCTTGAAGCATTATCATATATAATATAATATAATATAATATAATATAATATAATATAATATAATATAATATAATATAATATAATATAATATAATATAATATGATATGATATGATATGATATGATATGATATGATATGATATGATACGATACGATACGATACGATACGATACGATATGATACGATACGATATAATAGAATAGAATAGAATAGAATAATACAATACAATACAATACCATATCATATCATATCATATCATATAATGTATAATGTATAATATATATATTAATTTATCCAGACAAACTCCTAGAAAAAGTCACCCATGCTCACTCATTCTTTCTACTTTGTGATCCCTTATTCACTCCTTAACATATAGCCATCAGCTCCTCGCTATATAGGCCCTCTACTAACACAGCTCTAAGATCTCCAATAATTTCAGTTGATAAATTTTATAGCATTTTTTTAAAGATTTCATCTTCTTCAAGTTACTGGCAACTTTTGATGGTGTTTACTGCCCTACTTTAAATTTTCTATTCTCTTTCCTTATATAATATTGCTATATTATAATTCTCTCCACATCTGTCTGAATGCTCTCTTATGTTGAAACTCTATTCATCACTCTCTATTCTTTCATTGGTGAAATTATCAGTTCTCATGGGTTCCATTACCATTTTTGGTAGATGATTCCAAAATTTTATCTCAAGCTCTAATCTCTTTCCTGAACTCTATTTAAAAAGTTTTGTGTCTGTATGTATGTGTTTGTGTGTGTGTGTTTATCACAAACCTTTACAAATTACTTCCATTTTGTGAGAGGATTCTTTTAAGAAAATAAAAAACAATTAAGAGACCTGAAGGGAGGAAGACATGACATTAAAATCAGCCTCAGATATTTCCCAGCTATGTGACCCCAGGCAAATCACTTAACCTGTTTGAATGCTTCCTTGGCTGTAAATGGTGATATCATAGCACCTATCTTATAGAGCTATAGGGAGGCTGAAATAAGAAAATATTTGTAAAGCACTTAGCATAGTGTCAAGAACATTTTTGTTCAGTCATTTACAGTCATGGTCAACTCTTTGTGACCTCATTGGGCTTTTCATGGCAGATTCTGTAGCAGTTTACCATTTCCTTCTCCAGTGAGGAATGTAAGGCAGAGACTTGGCCACATTCATCCAGCTAGTAAATGTCCAGGACCAGATTTGAAGTCTGTTCTTCCTGACTCCAGGTCCAACACTCTACCCACTGAGCAACCTAGTGCCTCATATATATCCACAAATATGTACAAAATATATATTACTCATTTTACAAGGTAAAGAAGAAACGTGCTCTATGTTTAAAAATAAAAGCTATTCACATGCTCTAAGGGTATATATGCATCACTTGTGACATGAGATAGTGAAGAAGAATGGAAAATACTTGAAGAAATTAAAGTCCTGAAGCAATTACAGATGGAAAAAAAACACTGAGGGAAGTCAGTTGTTGTAAAACAATCTTGCAATTTTTCATAATGAAATTAATATATACTGGAGTCACACACAGCAAATTGTGACTATAAAACAAAATGGAGTTGGTTGTATCAGTTCTTCTTTTTTTCTAGTTATATCATTTCTTAACAATCCACTCTTGACAACTGTTATATAGCTTTTTGTGCAAAATTTCAAATTGCTTTTTTTAGGCAACTAAGAATATATCAATTTTCTTGTTTACTCAGAACACTTTCAACATTTGTTATTTTCTGTCTTTTATGATCTTTGCCAATCTGATAGGTGTGAGTTGGAATCTCAGAATTGCCCAATTTGTATTTTTGAGTTAATAGTCATTTGGGGCATTTTTTCTTGTGGATGTCAATAGCTTGATTTTTTTTTTCTCTTGAGAACTACTTGTTCTTATTCTTAGATCATTTATCTATTAGGGGAATGGCTCTTATTATAAATGTGAATCAGTTTTTCATAATTCCTGAACTTGTTGTTAAGTGCCTTCTGGATATCTTCTCCTAGATGTCTTATCACTACCTTAAAATCCACAAGTCCCAAATGTATATATTAATCTTGATCTTTAACTCATTCCCTCACCCAATATTCCATATTACTTTTGAGGGTGCCATGATCTTTTGCCACAAGGGTCTAGTAAGTTATGTGATCTTGGAGAGGACATGTTTCATTTTTGTCCCTACTCCCCTTGTCTAGTCCAGTGATATACACAAAGTATATACTGCATAAATGTTTGTTGAAATGAACTTTATTTCATACCCAAGCATCAGTTGGCAAATCATAAATTTCCCTCCACAGGGTGTAACCATGAAAATGTGGGTTTCAAGACTGTGAATTGCCAAAACTGTAAAGATAATTTTAGTGTCCTGTTTTAAATAAAAAATAAGTGGTCGCCATGGGAAAAATTCCCAAATATGAAAATACCCAAGTCAGCTGGGTTTTATGGAGATTTTAATTAATCTAAATGAAGGAATTAAGGGAAGAGAGAGAGTAGAGAGTAAGAGAAATTAGTATGAAGGGCCTAGGCCTGAGCCTTAAGAGAGACTAGTCAGTCTTTTATCACTCACCACAAGATTTGTCCCAAGCAAAATTCCAGTCCTTCCCTGAAATCCTCAACTCCTGACTGAGTTCAGAGACCCAGGTCCTCCAAACTAACACCAAACTCCAACTAACTTCAGAGAGCCTGCTCCTCCAAACTAACTCCAAAACTCCCCTCCACAGCGAATTCCAACTAGTCCAAACTCCAACTAGCCTGAACTCCAACTCCAGCTCCTTCCTTTTAAAGAAAATTTTCTCTTGTGTCACCTCCCCTAAATTTTCACATCTACCAATCACCGTAGACGTTTCCCCCATGTCTGACCATTCTTAGTTCACATCTTCTTTTGTTATCACCTTTTCTGATTAGATTATATCTTCTGAGTATTTCACATCTCTTTGCTAAGCTTGCCCTTTGTAAGTTGCTTGACCTTTTTAGTGATTAATTTAACCTTTATAGGTACTTAGCACCCTTTTGAATTAGATCTAAAAATAGACCTAGCTTAAGGTTTTAGCTTCACTATAAATATGATTTGGGGACTTTTCATTGTTCAGTAAGGAGTTTACAACTTTATCTTCCCCTAAGGTACTGTCATGAGTAGGGTGGAGTAATTTTTAAATTCCCAATACATTCCTGATCAAGTATCTCCATTTGTTATAATAGCTTAACCAAATCTTCTAAGGTACAGTCTGAACAGTTTTTAAGATTCACAAGGGGAAGATTGGTGACTCGGTGGATAAAGAGCCAGGCTGAAGTTGGGAGGAACAAGATTCAAATTGGACTCAGGCATTTCCTAGCTGTTTAACTCTGGGAAAATCATTTAACCCCAATTGCCAAGCTTTATTGCTCTTGTGCCTTGGAACCAATACTTAGTATCAATTCTAAAACAGAAGATAAGATGTTTTTAAAATTCTATCTCTACAGCCCCTTTCCCATATATTCCTTCTGTGTGTCAACCTGGCCACCACTCTATCACCATATTCAGTGATGCCCTCATCACTTCTTTCCTGGACTATTGTACTAGCCTCATCATTTGCCTTCCCTCCCCAAGCTTTACCCTTTTCCTCTCCACACAATTTCTAACATGATTTTCCCAAAATATACTTCTATGTTCTTCTACTATTCAATAAATTCCAATGGTTCAAAATTGTTTTTGAGATTAAATATGACTCTGTTTTTGTAAGTTCTTTATAGCATGGCTCTAGTCAATTTCCCCCCATTGTACATTCTCCTTTGCCCACACTTTGGTCTAGCCAGTCTGGCCACAGTAATGTTCCTCACACAAAATTTCCTTTCCCAACACCAGGCTTTTGCAATGGCTGTCTTGGATGACTTCAACCTATTGCTTCTTTACTTCTTCTCAACCTCATACCTAAGAATCCTTTGTTTCCTTTAAACTCAACTCCAATACCACTTTCTATCTGAAGCCTTTCTTAGGCTAGTCAGCTCACAGTGCTTTCCTCTTTTAATTACTCAGTATCTACTCTATATTTCTTTTCTACATACTTATATATGTACAAAGGAAGCTAGATAGTACAGTGAATAATTCTCCAGGGATGGAGTCAGGCAGACTCATTTCCTGAGTTCAAATCTGGCCTGATACTTAGTAGCTATGTGACCCTGAGCCCTCTTTGCCTCAGTTTCCTCATATGTAAAATGAGCTAAAAAAGAAAATGGTAAACCTATTTAGCATCTTTGCCAAGAAAACACCAAATGGGACCATGAAGAGTCAGACATGACTCAAGAACAACTGAACAACATCAACATATACGTACGTGTTGTTTCTTCCCCATTAAAAATATGCTTCTTTTAGGCAAGAACCTCTGTATTTTTTTTGCTTTTTTATCCCTAGTACCCATAATAATGCTTGATATATGGTAGATACTTTTTAAGTGCTGATTAATTGGTTCTGTAGGAGTAAAAATGAATAAATATTTCTAGTATGGAAAAATATATAATAAAAAAATGAAGATATTGGGCAATGACAAATGCATCTGTTAAAAGAAAAGGAGCTCAAAACTTTGTGAAATGGCAATCAACTGAGATGGGGAGACCGTTTTCATGGATCCTTGGGAAAAAGCAGTTAAGAAGCTTCAGCTGGCTGAGAGGGATACCTTCTCTGGCTGGTTGACCAGAAGGAGGAAGATAGACTACTCTCTAGCCATTGCCTTATTCATAAGACTGTGAGCTGAAAAGACATTTGGGTTTTAGTCCAGAAAAAAACCTGTCAGCATTGCAGTCAATATCTCCCTTTAGGGAAAGAGAATTTTGTTTCCTGAATTGAATATATTTTAAGATCTTCAACAATCTCAACAGGATAACTTAGAAAATTTAGGGAGACCTAATTTTCCTCTTCCCACCCCCCTTCTCCTTACCTCCTCTATCCAAAAGAATAAAAGACCTTTTACTTGAAGATTTTGATTGTGGGATTTGGTTATTAGGGGAAATCTTCAAGCTTACCATCATTGAGAACATCAGTGAGAAGTAGTTTAGGGGAGGGGCTCTAGATCTAGTCTTTTCCCTGGCTTGCTTCCTGTTGTTACCTCTCTAATATTTCCCCTTTACCATAATTCCTTTAGTAAAATTATCTACTACAGATTTTAATAATAAGTCAAAAGAGATGGAAAAGAAAAAAAGGTTCTATCTGTCAAGTGAGCAGAGCAAAAAAAGCCAGTGGCAAATTTTCCATCTGCACAATTCATATCCTTCAAATTCTTTGGACATAAGAGATTTTCAAATTTTGATCAGATATATTTATAAAGCATTGTTTATACTGATGAAATATAAATTCATTCAAGACCAAATTCTACCTTTTCCCCATCATGATTCTCCTTAGTGTATGAGATATGTATCAATTCTCAAATGCTTTGAGCTCTGTATTTTAATATGAAGTCATCTCCCACAGTTGGTTGATACCATAGATAAAATGCTAGCTTGAAATCAGGAAGATCTGAGTTCAAATCTAATCTCAGATACTTCTTAGCTTTGTTACTCTAATCAAGTCATTTAACTACTGTCTGCCTTGGTTTCCTCAACTGTATGCTGAGTATTATAATAAAGGCACCCCTAACTCATAGTCTTTCCAAGGATCAAATCAGATAATGTTTGTAAAGCACTTAACACATGTTAGTGCCTGACTCATAGTAGGTTCTTCATAAGTGCTTAATTCTTTTCCTTCCTGTCACAATGATATAGGAAAATGATGGGAACCCTTCCAGAACTCAGTGACACATGCCAAATGACTAGCTCTTAGTTACTAGCTGTGATGACTTCCCAACTATACAGTAAGCTCCTTGAGGACAGTCTTAATATAGTACCTAGCACAAAATGGGTAATTAATACTAGTTGAATAAATGAATGAATAGTAATAAAGGAGAAACAAATGTCACTGCTTTATTATTTATCTCTAACAATCATCCAATACTATTAAGTTACATAATTTTGGAGAAAATGGGAAAAGACTTCAATGAAAAGTCCCAAGATGATGGTTCAAATTCAGACCAACATAAATTACAAGAATGCTATAAGGCTTCATGGATTTCTGGTCACAGATCTCCTCAAAGGACTCTTGGTTATTGGTGTAGTATCATCCTGATCTGTTTACTTTCTCCATTCTAGTCTAGAAAACTACATAATTGGAGACAACCAAGAAATTTCCCCTGGCATACCACTACCATCAAAATCCTCCTCCCAGATCCCATCATGTCTAGGAGGGGACCCTGGGTCATCAAAAACTACACAATCAAGAAATGATCTGAGGTTCTACCAAATTGGAAAAGCATTGAGTCTAGTGAGGGATTGAATGTCTGATGTCTCAGTTAGTTCATAAAATATTTCTTATACACCAGGCTCCCTGTTAAAGGAAACAAAGGAAATGTAAAAGATTTAGAAGCTCACATTCTAACGGGGGGAAGAAAACTATCTACATAAATATATACAAAGGAGATGGAAAGTTATCTTAGAGGGAAGGTACTAGCAAAGGGAGGTAGACAGTGAGGAGGGAACAGGAAAGACCTCCTGCACAGGGTAAGCTTTGATAGGAGCCAGGAGATAGAGGTAAGGAGGGAGAGCATTGTTTGACAACCAGCTTAGCCAAGCCAAGTCCAAAGAGTTTCATTACCAGGTTGGTCACAAAGTAGTTCTTTATATATATATATATATATTTCCTCAATTTTAAATGAAGTTTTAGGGATATGGGACCTCACAGGTCACTTACAGCTCTAAGCCTCTGATCTCATGATGCAGGAATGCCAAGCATTGATGGGGAGGCTAGGCAAAATACTATAAGCAGAAGATAAGAATACCGGAATTTAGGCAATGGCAAATTAGCTGGTTTGACTGGAGCCTAGGATAGGAGGAAGGCAGCATGTGAAATCAATCTAAAAAGAGAGGCTTCAACCAAACTGGGAAGGGTTTTTAACAGTGACTTGAGGAGTTCCTAGAGACAAAAGGAAGCCAAAAGGAGAGGAATAGCAAAAAGAAACTAGCTTTTAGGAAAATCATTCAAGTCAGTCTGTCAACAAAAGCAAGAGAATCAGTAGGAGAGATAGCCAGAAATAGAATCCAAACCTCCTAATCTTTTCACTGTATCACACTCCCTGTCCAATTCTGATTGGTGGGACATAAAATATCTTATATGATAACGCACTCAGGGTTTGGTACCATACCTAATGTGATCTTTGTCCCTGAAATTATTTTCCATTTAACTGCAGGGCCTACTGATTGATCATATTAAATTTGGTAAGTATATAAAATGATCGATTTAAGAGGTTCTATCCTCATCAACCATTAATGTTAAATATGCTCAATAGAAATTCAAAATTATTTTTAAACTTTGTGAAAACTTTTTAATGAAAACTTGTCTTTTTCTTTGAAACCTTATAGGTTTATTCATTGCCTTTTATTCATGTAGTCCTTTTCTTCATGGTTATAATATGCTTATATTTGTGTATATGTGTGCATAATCTCATTTGAATAGTATAATAAACCTGAATAGGAAGTAGAACAAATATTTGTACCCCTATTTTCACAAGTAAGGAAATTAAGTCTCTAAGAGATTAATTAAGTTAACATAATTGGCAGAGCTGAATCTCAGCTACAAATATTTTGCTTTGAAGTTCAATGGGCTGAGCTTTGTCAAACTCTCTTCTATTTTATTTAATGATCATTAACAATCAATTCCAACAGAAGGGGAAAATGGCATATATATAAGGGGGATCTTGGAGGCTCAGTGGATGAGAGCCTGCCTAGAGATAGGAGGTCCTAGGTTCAAATTTAGCCTCAGACACTTTCTAGTTGTGTGACTCTGAGCAAGTCACCTAATCTAAATTGCCTAACCCTTAGTACTCTCATGCTTATTGATTCCAATATGGAAAGTAAGGGTTAAAAAAAGAAATAGCTATGAAGGCTAAATTTAGAGTAGGTAGGTGGCAAAAAATTGTGAAGAAATGATCATAAAATCCTTATTAAAAATTTCTTAAGATAGAAATTCAAGTTTCCATAGGTCAGTCTAGCCCATCAGAATACAACCTTTGCTCTGTCTCTGTCCACCCATTGATCCATCTGTTCATCCATCTATTTATCTATCTCTCTCTCTCTCTCTCTCTATCTATCTATCTCTCTCTCTATCTCTCTATCTCTCTGTCTGTCTGTCTGTCTGTCTATCTGTCTGTCTTTCCATCTGTCTGTCTTTCTATATATTCTGCTATCCATCTGTCTATCTCACAAGAAGCAGGTGCAAGGGAAATGTTCTGTCATCTTTGTTTTGATCATCCAGAGAATGTTGGATAATGGATTTAGGAACTTGATACTGATCTTTCTTCAAAAGAGCAAGAGCGGACTGAATCATTTGTCCTTCCCAAGCATATGTCAGAATTCTGGCCACAACCTTACTGCCATACAATAATCGCTTCAATATTTTCTTAGGAGATGGTGTTGCATGGACGCAGTGAAATGCCCTTGTTTATGTAGGGGAGAAACCTTACTTTTTAAGGGTGAGAGTTTTTCTGTAGCTAACAAAAGCTGGAGGGCCTTCCTTCTGTCGTCCCCTTCGTGGAGAGATTAATCGGATTTAGTGAGTCCTGAAAAACATGCTTCTATTCTTATTAGCTTTCCTTAGTAAGTGCCCTAGATTGATGAATCTGAACAGTAGCAATTTGTTACACAGCAGTCCACTGAAACTCAAAAGATGAGGTCTATCTGATCCTTATCAAAACAGACCTGTGCATTTGCTGTCCCAAGAGAAAGTGTTTGTGGTGATATTTGCTGAGCAGAATGGGACTAGGTGGGAGGGAGGGAGAAAAGTTTAAATCAGCCTAGGTGGGTAGAACAGAATGATCATTGAACGGACAAATAGAGAAATAACGCCATGTTGTAAGGAATGTCCTAAATAGTCAATGGTATTATTTATAGTTTATTGAAGGGGGAAAAAAAGATGGCTGGTTCCATTTGGGTGGTTTCAAAATACCGTATCTCTAGTTGCAGAAGCATGATCATACTTCTTCTATTTGAAAGGTTTTCCCTATGTGTTCCACAAGTTCTTGACCTTGACATATCTGGCATTTCCTTCCTCTTTTGAACCAGTACCTACAAGTAAGTGAGGCAAAAGTTGGACAGAAGGCAAGGTCTATCAGTCTATTTGAAGGCTGGTTCTTCTAGTATTCATAAAAAAATAATCTTTATGATAATTTGTCAATGAATCAATCTCCACTCTGTCTTGACTAGTACCAACAAATACAAAATATGATGCTTGTGCCATGCTAAGTAAGGTGGTATTTTAAGAGGCCAAACCATGAACTATTCTCCATAGTTCCTGAAAAAGCCTCTTAACATGGGGCTCTAAAACACTTGTTTAAAGAAATTGTTTTATAAAGGAAGTTTTAAATTTAAAAAGAAACTCATGGAGGTGATGCTATTCATTATTCAAAAGCTTCTGCTTCGTGTGTGACTAAATCAGACAATGGGCAATCAGAAACATCTGTTTCTTTTCCAAGTGAATCTTAGGATGTTTCCAGTGTCCTTGTTTCTGCAGGATACACCAGATTGAATAATGAAATGTTCATAGTGACCCAATATGGGTACAAGTAACTTGAAAATTATTAGTAAGGAGATATGAGAAGACATCTCACTCCTTTGCAGAGGTAGGGGTCCACAGGTGTAGAACATTGCATATAAACTGAGATTTTTAACATTCATTCATCAGTTTTGCTGATTTTTTTTTCTTCTCTTGTTTGTTTTTTTCCTTTAAAAATCTTTGTCATAAGGGATAACATTCTGGGAAGGGAGAAGGAAGGATATTGGGGAAAATTCTAAAATTGAAAAGCGATTAATAAAATTTATTTTTAAAAACCACTAGAAAGGAGAAAATTTTAAAGAAAACGATCAGAGGTTATTTTGCACTAAAACATCTTTGAATAAAATCATCAGGCGACGTCTAGCATGCTTGCACACTTTGAATAAAATGTGTATAATAATTCAAGTGATCATTTCTTATCGTGCTTGTTGTTATTGTTTTAATGAAATAAATGCCAAGTACATGGTTCTGAGAAATGTCAGCCCATGCGTGGCAGCTGCTCTCCTTGCTGCCGAGGGAGGGGATAGATGCGCCAAACCCCACAGCGCTCTGCAGAGTCACTAGTGAGAAAACAACAAAGACCTCTCCGTGCAACTAACACAGATGTGCCCAAAGCCAAGCTGTCAGAAAGAGTTAAGATGACAGCTACTCACAGTTCATTATTTCCTTCTCACAGGTCACTGGGTGACAAGCTGGGTCAGTGTGCTTTGTCGGCTTCTCCAGTCCTTCCCCCAGCCCTCAATTCAATTTAAATAAAGGTAAGCTGCTCAATTTGATAAACTAATGTAAACAAACACATTCCCTACACTCTCTGAGGCCGGAGCATGGCATTTATTTATGGTACCTGGGCTGGGCATCACTGATAGCTACTTAGACACTTCTTTCGCCCAGGCCCCAACAAAATTGACTTCAGCTACCTAACAGATTTAGGGAACAAATTCATATTGTCAGGAAGGAGCTTAAGATGCAGTGAAATATAATTTATCATTAATTATCATTAATTTATCATATAATAATAAAATATCATTTTGATATTAGGGAGAACCGTTCATTTATTGGGAGAGAGTGAAAGGATGGAGAGAAAGTTTGGGGTTTTTTCCCCTGTAAAAATCAAACAAAAGTGGACTATTTCACAATTTTTTTAGACATAAGTCAATATCCAGGGAGATGTGCTTGATGTGTTGCTGGTTTTAGAATGTTTTATTTTATATACTGATCGACAAAGATTTAATGAGAAACTATTACACCACGAAACATAAAGAATCCCCCCTGATTTTAAGTGGAATTCCACTCATTTGACCTTTTATTATAAATTTAGCTCAGTGCCTGGCACAGGGTAGGTGCATAATAAATGCTTATTCGCTTGATTTAGGAAAGAAGAAAACATTAACTGCTACTTTGAGTTATATATATTTTAATGAATACTTCTACAGGGGACAAAGGGCCTTGATTCATTAAGAAAAGCTCATCCTGACATTCAAAGATTTTTTTTTAAGTTTTGATTTATCTTAGGCAAAAGCAGGTTAAAACCACTTTTGAATTAGTAATTCTACATTGAACAAGAAACCAGCTGGTCCACAGTTTGGACACAAACTACCTTTGTTTCTACAGCTTCAAAGCAGGAATGCTTTGCAAAGGCATTCTCTTCAAATGGCTTCTTCCCTGACTGTTTCATGCCTCCTTTTCCAATATGAGAGCTCTGAATGAGGTTTTAAAGCCCCTAGAAACACATTCCACTCAGAAAGAAGAGCAGCTATCTTGAGAAAAGCTGCCATTTGGGGATGGGTGAGCCCAAATGCGCTTTCCCTTCTGTTTTTAAAAACCAACTCTCCTATCCTTGATTCAAATATACCCTCTTTAATTTTATTGTTTTGGTTTCAAAAATTGATCCCTTGTTTGTGGCTAGGAAATTCATTGTAAACCCTCTGTTCTACGGTCTCTATCAAATATATATATGTATGTACATGCATGTAGTTTTGGCTCCTACTTTATTTCATATTTTTTAAAGTATCTCTCACTGTATCTTCTCATTTACTTTTAGCTCAATCTTTGAAGACCCATCCAATTTTTCCTTCCAGCTTTACTACTAAACCAACTCTCCGACCACCAACATCCCATATCATTCTCCTGTTCATCCTTGTAAGTTTCATTTCGCTTCACTAAAATTGTGGGCAAAAAGCACATCGGAGAGATTAACTGGATAACTAAAACATCTCTCTGAAATGCTCCTAGCCCACAATCAGCCTACTGCTGTCCTACTTCGAAGCACATATTAGCTTAGCAAGATGGCATTGGGTTCAAAGCCCAGTATAAAAAGTTAGTGCCCCACCCTGGTCTAGCTTTGCTTACAAAGTCCTTTACGATGGCTAAGATGAGTATATTTCAAGTATTTTTTGCAGAGGGGTTTCTTTCATGCTTTGTAAAGGTGACTCAGAAAATATCAAAAATCAGTTTGTTTCGTCTTAAAGACACACCAGGGTAGGACCTACTATACTGTAGGTGAGAGATTAAATGACTATTACTTTTAGTTTAAAATAAAGACAGACGATAACAGGAAAGTGGGAAGAGTTTCTGGATGTGCTGCTTCTGCCTTCTGACACTACAGATGAACAATGAATTGCCTGGAAGTAAATCAGATAAAGAGAACAGTCTGTCTTGCATTTGCATTAGTGCTTTGAAGCTGATCCCCAGAACAAAAGCTCATTTTTTTGGATATTCTCCCAGCTATGTTATATAGTGGCAAACTTTGAAACACTGTATTCTTCAAGGAATCTGAGTAAAGGGTCATGGAAAGACAAGTGGTGGTCGCAGAAAGGCTCAATGATGCTCTAATGTAGAGAAGAACATCATTCAAGGTAAATGTAATATTTCCTGTCCCTGATCTTATTCATGTGGTAAGAGTTGAAAGCCTTAGTGCTTCACTGGTACTAGATGTAAAAAGATCCAGTAATCAACAAACAAGAGGACATTGAAAAGCATTACACAGAATGACTAGGTGGAACAGTGGTTAGAGTACCAGGTCTGGATTTGGGAAGACCTGAGTTCAAATTTGGCCTAAGACACTTTCAGATTGTATGACCTTGGGTGACTCACTTAACCTCTGTTTGTCTCAATTTCCTAATATGTGAAATGAATAGCACCTATTTTACAAGTTTATTGTGAGGATCCAAAGAGCTGATATTGATTAAAAATACTTTGCATAGTGCCTAACATATAAGTACTATATAAATGTTAGTTAAAATAATAAAATGTATTAAAGTAAAATAAAATAATAATAAAACTTATTATCATCAGTACAAATAGAGGGAATCTCCACATCATTTAAAACCACAGATCTGGTGAAACATGGAAGTATAAATTCACTCTTCACTGTACAAAATCATTAGTGCTAATAAAAAAAAAGTGGAAGACATTCAGCCCATTAGAAAGATTTTGTATGAAGATAATTTGGTGAATAAAATGGTCTAGAATCTCCTCGAATATGGAAAGTTTGTATTCTGCACCAGCAGAAAAAGTCTTCCCACCCCATCTGTTTACTCATGGATGTAATGAAAGATTTAAGTATATTCCTCATGCAACATCATAGAACTAGGCTAGTGATAATGGAAAATTATAAAAATAAGTCCTTGTGTTATAGCTTTACTATATGAACTTTAAGTTGGGTTTCAAATGCATATCACACTGGAAGGGGAGTCAGAGGCCTGGATTCTAATCCCAGCTTTATCACAAACTAACCTTGGGACCACTGGGCAGCCATTATTATATCTCTGCATATCAGCTGCCTTATCAGTCCATCACACAAAGGCCTGGGGATTGAATGTTCTCTAAGGTCCCTGGAAGCAATCAGTTTCTATGATCATATAATTCTCATACAAGACTTGGCATGAAGGATCACTTGTTTGAAATTTTTGAGAAAAAACATAAAACAGTTCAAGTTTTTGGCTTTCAAATCTATTCCATGAAAAGTTTTCAATATTGCCTTAGAGTGGTATTCAAGAGATCATTTTTTGCCTGTGAAAGACAATCAAACATACTCATTCACATGTTTCTACTAAAATGGGTCATCCTTCATGTATTTAACCCAGATCTATTCAAAAGATCTCTCCCACGAGAGAATAGTATTCTTTAGATTGTAAGAGGACCTTTTCACTCACTCTGGTTTTGTGAGTGTGGAAAAATTCATCCTTCTTTCTAAGCTTTGATATTTGGTTTTTTGCCAAATAAAATGAAAGCTTAAATAAACAAATGCTCCCTTAAGTATCTTCTGGCTCTGGAGTTCTAGGTTTCTGTGCTTCTAGAACTATCTGCAAGAGCCCCATCTGAGCTCTCTCTTCTTAGTTCAGTAGCACCAAAGTCAGGCAGGTAATCAGAAAATATGAACAGCTACAGTTGAAACAAAAATAAAGAAAATTTACTTAGGAATCAGTGGAGTTAAAAAGTATAAATTGAGATTTTGCTTACAGATAATGAATTTTGCCTTCTGAGTTGAGCTTTTATAACTGAAGAAAAATGTTATGGCTTTGTGACCTTATACAACAATGGTTTTGTACCTGACAAGAAATAATAAATGTATAGGGGTGAAGATACCTTTTTAGAGAGCACAGAAGGAAGCAATCTACCACTAATAATGAATATCTTTAGACATATAATTCCTTGTCTCTGTGGCCCCACTAACAAACTGAATAACCAACTTAATCAACTTGAGAATGGAGTATGCACAAATTTAGACACAAAGGAAGACTGACATTGGGTCTGTGTTTGGTTTCATCATTTTCCATCCAACTCCATGACACTCTTTTAGGGTTTTCTTGGCAAAGGTTGTTCAGTGGTTTGTGTTTCCTTCTCCAGGTCATTTTATAGCTGGAAGAAACAGGGTAAAGTGACTTATTCAGGGTCACAGCTAGTAAGTATCTGAAGCTAGATTTGAACTCCAGTCTTCCTTACTCCAGATCTCGTGCTTTATCTACTGCACCACCTACCTGCCCCAGTGATCTCTAAAGCATTCTGATTTTTTTTAAAGGAGAGCATTCAACATACTCCTTACACAAATCGGAGGAAGGAACCACCCGGAGTTTGGATAATTTGCAATCTGGACTAGTAGAGGGAATCCCCACACTGAAATATCAGATGCATTGACTTAATGAAATGGACAATGGTTGTGCTTACTTTCATATTTGTACTTTATTTTTAGAGTTATATAGCATTTAGATAGTGCTCTACACCAAGTACCTCAATTTATCCTGACAACTACAAAAGGAAGTAGGCATTGTTATCCTCATTTTGAAAATGAGGAAACTGAAGCAGACAGAGGTAAAGTGACTTTCCTAGGGTCAAACAACTAGTAAATATCTGAAGGAGGAATGGAATGAAGGTCTTCCTGACTCCAGGTTCGGTATTTTATCCACTGTCCCATAAAGCATGTTGTGACTTGCAAAATGTTCTCCCAATAGCAACCTTGTGTGTCAGGTGTATAAGCATCATTATCATTCTTTCGTTGATGAGGAAAATGCCACTAAGAAAGACTAAGTACTTTGCCCAGAGGTATATGGTTCATGCATGAAAGAGTTAAGACTTGAACCTCTCTTTTCTAATTGGGCACTCTCATCTAGTAATGAATGGAATATTTTCATGTATCAAAATACATGATTAAAGAGAATAAGATAAGAGAATACAAATACATAAAAAGAATAAGCCATGTTCATCATCAGAGAACATTTTCCTTTCCAGGTAGAAACCTGGGCATGAATGTCTACTTAGAGAGGAAGAGAAGCCTTCTACCAGCTAAATCACTGCTAATTTCCTTCATTTAAATATTACTGCCTATAGCATGCTTGCTTAAAATGGCAGTTCTCCAATAATGTGGATTGTATGGAACTTTATTTGTATTGAGTATATTCATATTTCTAAAATTACATTTATGTTTAAATTTCTATGAGCAAAATTACATTGTAATAATTTGGGATTGATTCAAATCATCCAAAAATATCTTTGCCATCAGATGAAGAGAGGTAAGGAAGATATCTTCAATTCTGAAATCATCCAGTATGAACCATTCAGTACTGAAATCAGTCAATGAACAAAAGTTTAGATTTTAATTATTCAGTTTCAATCAAGATGCATTTAAATTGTACCAGTCAAATTGCCACCAATTCTCTCCCATCCCCACCTCAATTGCAAAAGTAATGTCAATGATGTTAAAAGTTCTATTTCTTGGGATTGAGCATGGATCATTTACCCTAAACCTCCAATGCCAAGCTCTTTGCAGATCAGTTCTTGAATTGATGCTTTATATTGAAGGCTTATTACCTCATTAGTAAGTTACCCCTTTCCAAAGTCCTCCTCCCAAAAAACTGTCTATTCTGAAGAACAATCAAGTTAACAGTGTTAAAACAGCCTAAACATTCTCACTTCCCCTCTGCCAATGTCTAGTCAAAGATGAGTATCCAAATCAGTTCACATAAATGTCACCTCTTTTCATTAATGTTGATCAAAAATCTATTTTGCTTGAAAGCCTGGGGAGCTTTTGAGATATTTCAATAATCTTCAGGAAACCAATCTTACATGAAACTGAAGGAAAACATCTAATGTCATTGAACAATAAATATCAGCTCTGTCACCATCCTACCTTTGAGCTGAGGCCTTAGGATGTTTCTCGTCCAGTTTCCTCACCAATGCCACCGTCAGCTTAGCAGCCCTGCCCTGCAGCAGACCTTCTGGCATTCAGTGGACATCTAAAGGATTGAGGGATGGCTGTAGAGTTGGGGGTGCTGGTGCTTTTATGTTGAATCCAGAAAGCAAAGTCTAGATGTGCTTGACATCAAGTATGGCTATTTTTTCCCAAGTGGTTATAGCTGAAAATTGTGCCACCCTCTCCTACTCAAGACTTTGAAAATCTGGAAACAAGTTCTTTATACAGATGTTAAATTTGTACATATGTATACAAATTTAGTGGTCCAATGAAGAAGCTAGGAAATGCTTCCTCTGTTTATTAAAATAATCCCTTAAATTTATTTCTGTAAGGAATGTAATTTTCAAACAGGGATTATTAAACTTTTATTGCCAAGGTCCCTTTTGCAGTCTAGTGAAAATGATTGGTCTTGGTGTGGTGGTGTCTACTTCTATTGTCTGCTAATGGAGAAGTTTGAGGCTGATGATTGACTTGAGTTCTTGAGTTCTGAGCTGCAGTGGGGCTAAAGTCAATGGGGAATAGGCAACCACCCAGCTGGTTAAGGAGGAGCAAACCATCCCAGGTCAGAAAAGAGGAGGTCAGGGTTTTGAGATCAGTTATCAGTGGGATGGATCATAAGTGGCCATTGTACTTTTGGCATAGATGAGTCAGGGAGACCTGGGAGAGATGGAGGGAGAGAGACAGAGAAAGAAAACAGACAAACATAGAAAGACAGACATTAAAAGATATACAGAGATTGAGGAGAGAGAAAAGGAGAGGAAGAGAAAAGAGGGAAGGGCAGGAAGAAAGTAAAGAAGGAAGGAAAAGAGAGGGGGAGGAAAGATGAGAGAAAGTAAAGGAATCAGGGAAAAGAACAGGAAAGAAAGTAAAAGAAAGAAAAAGAACAAGAGAAAAGCCCAATGTTTTTAAATGCATGATAAAAGTAGGATTATTAAAAAAAACAAGTATTGTGTGAATTAGTTCTAAAAATACTGAAATAGCAGATTCACACACCTTAGCTTAAGAATCTCTGCTCTAAACTATGAACAACATCAAAATGGGGGTATATGTCTACTTACTTGGGAGGGGGGAGACCAACCTGGTTACTTTCCTCTTTTCAAAATCCATCTTTTAGAAGACTATTTCTGACTTGCCTCTGGCTTACTACACTGACCTCTTCTGCTAAGCGGCTGCTGTGTCCCTGATGAGCTGTGGTCCAGGCCCCATGGTGAATGTGATGCTCTGTCTGGGTCACATCCTCCCTTTCATTTAGCTCCTCTAGGTAGGTCAGGAAAAACTCAGGGTAAGCCTGTAGGAAAGGACAAAAGATGCCAGGTCTTTGCCAGCTGAGGCACCACACTCAGTAGAATGGGCATGATGGGAAGGGAAGTTATTTAAGAAAGGAAATGCCATAAAATCCACTCTGGTACAATGTGCTGTCATTTATAGGGCCAAATTAAGACTCTTATTTGCTTAACACAAATTTCAATATAATGAAATGATATAATGTGCCTAGAATGCTCTATAAGCCTGAAAGCCAAATATAATTGTTAGCTATCTTGACTAGATCATTAATCATCTCTTTACTGATATATTTATCAATTAAACCAGCAGCCTCCATTACCTTCTAATACGATCTAGCTCCCTAATTGTTTGGGGGTTTGTCTTGTTGTTCCACCTCGACTGTGAGCATCTCATGGCAGAAATCCTGCTTCAGCTTTGCTTGCGTTGCCCACACACCATCCTTAGCAGAGCACTATACACATAGAAGGTGTTCAATAAATATTCAATGAGTAATTGAGTATCTGCCATGAAGACAATGCAGGTATTTCACTGTGTTTCATTATTTTTTCATGATTTAAAATGAACAGTCCCTTGATTGTAAAAATCATCTCAAGAAGTCCATCGTGATATTGACAGGTAGTATGGGGCCAGACAAAAGAAGGCTAGACTTGAAGTCAGGAAGACCTCAATGAAGAACCCCAGCTCTGTTATGTGCCCATGCCCATGCCCTTGGTTCCTCTATGAGTCAGCTAGCTATCTCCAACTACAATTTATAGAACGGTTGCAATCCAGGAATCAGTGCTGATTGTTGGGACTGCTCTCAAAATCTGAAATGCCCATCAATGTATCTAGACTACCTTGAATATGTACTGTGCTTATTCAAATTGAGATCTCTTTCTAGTTCACCTTGAATAAAAATATATTTGTAGTTTTACCACATTTTAGGATGCACAGAACACTTTCTTCCCAATATTGTTATTATGTAAATCATCTAAAATTAATTATTCTCCTCATTTTATCAGTGTTGAAAATGTGACTCAGAGAAGGCAGTCAACAAGCATTTATGAAGGTACCTATTATGTGGCAGGCAGTATGTTAGGTGCTTTACAAATATTAACTCATTTGAACCTCACAATAACTCTGGGAGGTAGACACTGTTATTTTCCCCATTCACAGCTGTTGAAGATGAGGCAAATAGAGGTTAAGTGACTTGCCCAAGGACATACATTTAGGAAGTATCTTGAATTCAGATTTGAACTCAGTTCTTCCATAACTCCAAGCTCAGTACTCTCTCCATTGTACTTGGATGCTCCTAACAGACAATAATACCAACAGGAATTGGTTGACAGATAATAAAAGTCTTTATGTCAACATTGAAGAGTTCTGATTCCCACTGGAAGATGATTAGTAACTATTTGAGATCTTAAAATAATAGGTGAATCGTGTTGACAATGTGGCCAATTTGGAATATAAATTAGGTGGCAATGATAATATTTTAGTGTCACTATGGATGAATGAAGTCAGACAATCCAAGAAGGTTATATAGTAAATTATCAGGAGAGAGGAATGGTCTCTAGAGCTGTTGTAGAAAACGTTTTAAGACTTGGTGATTGAGGGGATATGGAAGATGGAGCTAAGTCTGTGTTTTTAAAAAGGAGAAAATGGAGAGAAATAATAAGAGTAAGAGTTAAGAGGTGCCTATAATACTGTCAAGTGAGTATTGGATTTGGAGTCCAAGGAGCTAGGCTCCAGTTTGAGATGTACTACTCCCTGCCTGCATCACCTTAGACAAATCTCAGGGCCTCAGTTTCCTCATCTGAAAAATGATCTGATCTCTTCTTGCTCTAAATCTGTGATCATATGAATCTGAGAATGAACTGTATAAGCAACAAAGCCATAGAAAAGGATGAGTTCTCCAATATGGCGAGGTTTATTCAGTCATATTATATTTCTTTCCAACTACCAACAAATAAATATATATTTGCAATAAGAAGAGTTTTTTGAAATTCTTATCCTAATGATTAGGAGGGAAGGAATGATTAGAATGACTAATGATTAGAAGGAAATGCTGATTGGTGGGTTGAGAAGCAAGTGGCCCTGATCAATGCAGATGTAGGCAATAAACAGTTAGCTGATGACCAGGTAATAGTTTTTTTTTCTTTCTTTTTTTTTTTGGTGGGAACTAATGATCTGTTAAACTATTTACAAGGTTCTATGCTAAAGAACACTCTACTACGATTCACTGCTACTAGTGTAGCAAAAAAGTCCAAATAGGAAATCCTTTAATAAAGTCTGTGGTTATCCCTCTATAGCCAACTGTAACGATGTGTTTGAACTAAAGTCTTCCATCATCATTATGGCCATTAGTGCTGGTCAGTAGATGATAATATGTTTGAACTCCACAGGTAACTTTGAATTTCACATGTTCATTATTGCTTTTCAAAGCAGACTCTGTCAATATGTTTTCATCGATTATGGTCTGTCTCGAGCTAAGAAATATTTGTCCTGCATAATGGAACTATAAATAGACTCTTAATTCATGCGCTTTCTAATGGCCCTCTCCATACACACATAGTCTCTACTTTACCTTTCACTGATATTTATTTAGGAGAAGGAATACTGATGCTTTCATTTGAGCAGTATTTCCAGAGTCCCTGCTATGTTCTGATCAGGGCAGTAGACCCAGAAAGGGCATAAAGAGGAAAGCAAGAAACCCTACTGCTTCCAAATACTTTACATTTTAGCAGAAAAAAGAAGACCCAATTAAGTATAATTCAAATTACCCTAACTTAAATTAATAACAAAATAAAATAATAATCCTATAGGAGGTACCGTATTTTATGTTAGGACGTTATACTGCATGGATTAGGGTAGTATCCTAAGAAAATAAGTAAGTATAAATCAAATTAGGGTTTGAAAAGTTTATAAAAATGGTATAAAGACCCGGAGAGTGTTGGGATACTAGATTTCATTGCCATAGATAGAAGTCTTCATAAAGGAGGTGATACCAGAGAGAGCCTTGAAGACTAACTATGTCATTAAGTCCATCCATCACAGTTTCTTTGTGTAAATTCAACCTAGTTTCTCACAATATTCCTTACAAATCAAAATTTCCAACTTTTTAAACATTTTTGTAGATTTACTAGGAGTCTCTGAAAGTCTCCTGTGTCTACAAGCCTTCAAAAATCCTTGGTTCCTGGGGGCAGCCAGGTAGCTCAGTGGATTGAGATTCAGACCCAGATATGGGAGATCCCGTATTCAAATCTGGCCTCAGACGTGCCCTAATTGTGTGACCCTGGCCAAGTCACTTAACTCCCATTGCTTAGCCCTTACCACATTTCTGCCTTGGAACCAATATACAGTAATAATTCTAAGGTGGAAGGTAGGGTTTAAAAGAATTCTTGATTCTAGTCTCTCATTAATATTACTGAAACTTCTTGGAGTCATGGCTCTGTGATGGTGATGAGCTATTTTTAAAAATGATTTTGTTGGGGGCAGTTGTGTAGCTCAGTGGATGGAGAACCAGGCTCAAAGATGGGAGGTCCTCGGTTCAAATCTGGCCTTCCTACCTGTATGACCCTGGGTAAGTCACTTAACCCCTATTGCCTAGCCCTTACTGCTCTTCTGCCTTAGAACCAAGACACAGTATTGACTCTAACATGGAAGGTAAGAGTTTAAAAATAAAATAAAATGAAATGATTTTGTTCCTGAATCAACTTAGATATTATTTTTATCTCTAGTGTTCTAATACAACCTACCAAAAAGAAAAGAAAAAAAGTCTGCCAGAAAGCACCACATAAATCTTCAGAAGATTAAACAAATGAGATATTTGTAAAGAGCACTATGCCTGGCACATAGTAGGCATGATATAAATTCTTATTCCTGTCCTCCTTTCCCCTTTAAAGAAGAACAACAAAAGAAATTAAAATTCCAGAAATCTTTCTCTTTTTACTGGTGTTCATGGTTGGTGAAGTCATTCAATTTTCTGTATTTATATTCTTGATGTTCTCAGAGTAAAGCGGGCCACTGGCCTCTAGGAAATGCCATTTAATCTATGTACTCCGAATAGGTATACACACAATCACACACACACACACACATGCATGCACATACTTGTATATAAATGCATATATATTTGGTATGTGCATCTACTTATATATTTATATATATTCAAATATATGCTGTTCAGTCACTCAGTCATGTCTGATATTTCATGACCCCATGGACCATACTGGAATGCTTTGCCATTTCCTTCTCCAGGTCACTCTACAAATGAAGATTCGAACTCAGGAGCTCCTGACTACATGTCACTGAAACCACCTATCTGGCCCAACTCAAATGTATATGTATGTCTAAACAGCTATAAGTATATCTATATACATTCAGAGTAGAGGAACAATATTGAAGGATTAATGGATAACATAACTCTGGAGATAGAGGCTTACAGGGACTGGACTTGTTATTTCATTTGTGCAAGGAACTTCCTGGATAAGAAAACTCTCTATCAATTCAAATTAGTGCCATTTTTGCAATTTATGACCTTGGAGAGCTGCCTAGAGCATTGCAAAACTGAGTGATTGCTCAGGGTGGCAAAGTCAGCATGTATCAGAGACAAGAATCATACTTGGGTCTTCTTAGTTCCAGGACCAGCTCTCTATTCATTATTTCATGTGGCCTCTCTGATACTATAAAAATATAGAAAAATTGAATTAGACCATGAACACAAGTAACAGACATACTTACACATATACAACAGACAGACAGATGAAAGAAAGAGAGAAAGAAAGAGAGAAAGAAAGAAAGAGCGAAAGAAAGAAAGAGAGAAGAAAGAAAGAAAGAAAGAAAAGAAAGAAAGAAAGAAAGAAAGAAAGAAAGAAAGAAAGAAAGAAAGAAAGAAAGAAAGAAAGAAAGAAAGAAAGAAAGAAAGAAAGAAAGAAAGAAAGAAAGAAAGAAAGAAAGAAAGAAAGAAAGAAAGAAAGAAAGAAAGAAGGAAGGAAGGAAGGAAGGAAGGAAGGAAGGAAGGAAGAAAAGAAGGAAGGAAGGAAGGAAGGAAGGAAGGAAGGAAGGAAGGAAGGAAGGAAGGAAGGAAGGAAGGAAGGAAGGAAGGAAGGAAGGAAGGAAGAAGGAAGAAGGAAGGAAGGAAGGAAAAATAAAGAAAGAAAGAAAAAGATAGAGAAAAAGAAGAAAGAACGAAAGAAAGAAAGAAAGAAAGAGAGAGAGAGAGAAAGAGAGAGAGAGAGAGAAAGAAAGAAAGAAAGAAAGAAAGAAAGAAAGAAAGAAAGAAAGAAAGAAAGAAAGAAAGAAAGAAAGAAAGAAAGAAAGAAAGAAAGAAAGAAAGAAAGAAAGAAAGAAAGAAAGAAAGAAAGAAAGAAAGGAAGGAAGGAAGGAAGGAAGGAAGGAAGGAAGGAAGGAAGGAAGAAAAGAAGGAAGGAAGGAAGGAAGGAAGGAAGGAAGGAAGGAAGGAAGGAAGGAAGGAAGGAAGGAAGGAAGGAAGGAAGGAAGGAAGAAGGAAGAAGGAAGGAAGGAAGGAAAAATAAAGAAAGAAAGAAAAAGATAGAGAAAAAGAAGAAAGAACGAAAGAAAGAAAGAAAGAAAGAGAGAGAGAGAGAAAGAGAGAGAGAGAGAGAAAGAAAGAAAGAAAGAAAGAAGAAGAAAGAAAGAAAGAAAGAAAGAAAGAAAGAAAGAAAGAAAGAAAGAAAGAAAGAAAGAAAGAAAGAAAGAAAGAAAGAAAGAAAGAAAGAAAGAAAGAAAGAAAGAAAGAAAGAAATAGAAGGAAGGAAGAAAAGAAAGAAAGAAGGAAAGAACTAAAATATAATAGCTACCTAGACAGCTACATAGTTAGATAGACAGTTTGAAATAGGTATTAGTTGAGCTTAAAATTTAGCTAGCTAATAGATTCTCTATCAGCTACAATTAATTACCAAAGTATTTTCCCTCTTATTCTTTACTAAATGGATACAGGTTCAGAACCCATCATTTTTACAGGTCTTTAATATGTGGGATTCTAATGACAATTATCATAAAAAATTTAAATATTCTCAACATTTGTATTCAAATATAATAAATATTATAATCAAGCTTTCTAGGTTCCTAGCATAATTGCATTCAACTATCCACAAATATCTGTTGAGGAGTTATGGTCATTAGACCTCATGAAATAAAGCATTGTCTCATTTTAAATTTCAATAAATTTTAATAAATCAAGCTAGTATGTCATGCTGTTTGGAAGTGATAGTCAGCTTTGGTCTCTGTCAGATATTAATTATTGAGTAGGTTAATTAATTTACATAAATTAATAGGAAAAACTATTTTGTTCAAGTGAGTTATTTTAAATATCACATAAAGCCTTGTGGAGAAATATAGTATTATGCAGAGCCCAATCTTATAAAGCACAAATAAAATAAGGAAGAACTGGTGAAAATATTTTGTAATGTTGTAGATTAAAATATTTTTTCAGGAAAAATCATCTCTCCAATTAATTTGGACATTAGAGGCATTTTATGCAAATAAGGAGGATAGACACATGAAATATGAATTTTGGATGATTTATAAGAAGTTCATATCTTGTATTAAATGTAACCTTCCCCTTCAAACACTCTTTTCTTAGAATCACTGTTATTAAATCTAAAATAAGATATAATTCAGAGCTATGGCTACCTTTAAAGAGGAGGACAATGTACTACAATTTATATGCAAGGGGATATTTCTATATTTAACAAAATATAATTCTGAAGACACAAATGACCAAAGGATGATAGATTAAAGTTAGAAAAAAATCCAATATAATATCATATCCAATCTCTCATTTCTCTGGAAAAGAAAAAACAAAACAAAACAATGATTTGCCCAAGTCTCAGAGCTAATGAGGGACGATGCCAAGATCTGTACCTATTTCTTCTGATTCCAAATTCATATTTTTTCCTCTTACAAGCAGTAGTCAGTCAATATTGTCAATCAATATGTCTGTCAATATGCTGTCAATCACTTGTTAAGTGCCTACTATGTGTCAACCACTATGATAAATATCAAGGGTATAAAAAAAGAGATTTAAGCACAGTCCCTGCTCTAAGGAGACAACATGCAAATCTTTATGTATACACTCTGCCTTTCTTTACCACATGAAGATCTTAATTTTAGTTTTTGTTTGTTTGCCTTTTTACTATGAAGGGGGATTGACCAAAAAAGACACCTTAGCTTTTCTCTGCTGAAGAAAAGCTCAACATAAAGAGAAAATTAGTCAACTAGCATTTATTAAGTACAGTATCTGCTATGTGCCAAGATCTGTGTAAAGGGCTGGAGAGTAGGAGATTAGGTATAGTAGTAGGGTTAAGAGGCTGAGTAGCCATTAGATTATACTTGAGACAATTCCTGTTGATACTTAAAATTGACTGTGACAGTGATTTGTCCAGAATCCTCCAGCTGGGAAGAGTCTGAGGCCACATTTGAACCTAGGACCTCCCCTCTTTAGGCCTGGCTCTCAATCCACTGAATCACCCAGCTTCCCCCCAAAACAATCACTTTAATTTCATGTTAAATTTGAATTAGGACTAAGCTTGCATGTACCATAAACAGCATTTGAAAATATGAGTTTAAAAAAAAGTCATACATCAACTTGAGCTCATCATATTACTAATTGACTAATATTCAACAACAGCAAATACCTAAAACCAAACTCATTATCTCTCTTCCTCCCCAAAATGCTTATTTTCTAGGATTGCATAATTTTAGAGCTAGGAGAGACTTAGGAGCCCATCTTGTAAACTGTGGCACCAAGCTTGAATTGTCCTCCTTGACAAGTAGTCATACAGTCACTGATTTAATACTGCCAATCAATGAGAATTCACTGTTTTCTAAAACAGCTTATTCCATTAATTTTTACAAATTTAGTTGCTAGAAGATTTTTCTTTATGGTGTTCCAAAATCTACCTACCTCAACTATCCATTAGTCCTAGTTCTGCCCTTTAACACCAATTAGAATAGCTCATCCATATGTCACATGACAGCTCCTTTTTTTATAATATCCCTAGCAAAGTCTTGGACTAAACATCTTCATCTCCTACTTCTAATGTTCATATAGAATGGTTCCCCCTCCTCTCTGCATTATTCTGGATGCACTCAAATTTTCCACCATCACTTCTAAAATGTGCTATAAGAAGTAATCCCGAATGCCTGATTTCTGTTAATACTGTTCTTTGGATCAGCCTCGTTGAAGTCTTCTCTGATCTTTCCTCTAAAACCCTCTTGGATGTTGAGTCTGCTGAGCTCATGTAATAGGTGCTGTCCTCTTTAAAAAAGGATCCTGCCTTCAGCTAGGAAGGTTTTAGCCCTTTCGTAATGTTACTTTAATAGGAAAGGCTAATTAGATGACTGAGTTTCAAGCAATTTTTGGTGATTGATCTGAATTGTTTTAGTAAACAGCAATACAAGAGAGAAGAGGACCATTCTTTTTGCTCATCATACTGTGAAATACAATCTGAGCTCCCGTTTGACAATGAATCCCTAAATCAAACTGATGAGAGGGCACAGGAGCAGAAAATATTTGTTATTGCTCACTGGAAAACAGTGTGGTTTTCAGCCAGGGTTTGGATCATATTTATTGTGAAAATTCAAATATAGTTTACACTTGGAATAAAATAAATCAAGATAAAAGCAATCAGCAGACAAACCTATCATCATGTTCCCCTCCAGCAAAAAAGCTTTAGTAGTGTCAAGTATGATTGTTCAATTCCCTTGCAAACAGTAGGCTAGTCAGTCAACAAACATTTATTAAGCACCTACTCTGTGCCAGGTTAGATGCCAAGTGCTGGAAATACAAAGAAAAGCAAGAGCATTGTCTCTGTCCTCACGAAGCTCATTATCTAAGGGGAAGGGAATATATAAAAACCATGTAAAATTTATTGAATATCTGCAATGTGCAGGATTCTGTATAGGAAAACAAAAAGTCATACATAAGACTATAACCTCGAGAAGGATACCAGCTAATTGGTACTTATTTTAGTATAACAATTATTTCTTTTTAAATTTTTTTTTCATTTTATGAAAATTCCCTTTCATTTTCTTCCACAGCATCTAAATAGAAATAAAAAACAAGAAAAATAATTCAATAGGCTATTTTTCCCCAAAAATGTGTTTCACCTAAGAAATATGTATTCTGGAGCTTTGATGTGCAAAATATTGTACAACTGAAGTCTAGTTAAGATGGCAATGTGGACAATCCTAGAGGAAGCTAATTCTCCTAGCCAAAACCCCAACAAAAACCTGAAAGAGAAACAAATGGGAAAATGATCAACTTATGTTTTAAGACTTTCTGAAAATCTAAACCAGAACTTCTGCTGAAGCTATAATCACAAGAGAAGAAAGAGCTAGGGCAACAACTGGACATCCTTCTTGAGGAAGGAATCAGGAAGCAAACAAGAGAGGAAATGAAACCATATTATATAAGCTTCATTATCTGTTTAGGATACATTAGGGCTATGAAAGGTAATGAAGCCAACTTCCAGTTGAGGGGTACCAAATTCAAAGAAATAGAGATGAGGCCCAATGCAAGAAGAGGATGGACAAGACCCAAACCAATTCACCTCAACTGTAGCAACAGCCAGCTCTAAACTACTGAAAAGATAGAGCCAAACTGAATGTGCCCACTCAATTCAAGAGTACAGAATGTAGTGGATTCTGGTTCTCACATATGATTCCAATCTAATATCATGGGGTGAAGTTGGGGGCAAAAACACCAAAGTACAATGAAGAAATAATATGACTAAAAAGAAATCTAAGCACTCATAAGAGAGGCAGAAAAAGAAAATAATTTCACAGTAAGTAAAAATATAGCCTGGGGCTGGGTAGGAACAGATGGGTCAAAAAGATGGCAAGAATTACTAGCAGATGTGGGGAAATGTTTTAGATAGAAATTATAGCTCTTGAAGGAAAAATTAGTGGGAAAAGAAATAGCTGAGTAGATGGAAAACCTTAACCCAAGTATTAAAAATTAAAAGTGGGGAGCAAAAATAACTCAATGATGATGATGCAACATGAAATATTAGAACAAAATTTTAAAAACTAAAATTTAGAAGACTAGGTAAGATATCTACTTTAGAAAAACTGACCTAGACAAAAAGTTAAGGAGAAATAATTGAACTCCCTGAGTTCCATGACAAAACAGAAATCTTTTATAATATATTTCAAGAAATCTTAAAAGAAAATTGTCCCAGACTATTAGCATCACAAAGTATGGTCAGCTAGCTGGCTCAATGGATAGAGAGCCAAACCTGGAGACAGAAGATCCTGGGTTCAAATCTGGATTCAAATACTTCCTAGCTGGGTGACCCCAAGTAAGTCACTTAACTTCAATTGCTTAGCCCTTACCTCACTTCTGTCTTGGAAATGATGTGCAGTATTGATTCTAAGATATAAGGTAAGGGTTTTTTATAAGAACCACAGGTCAAAGTCAAAATACAGAGAATGTACTAGTTGTTTCCAGAAAGAAATAAAAAACTGTCAAAAATTCATAGTCTCTAGGAAATTTTTTTTTAAAAATTCAAGCAGCTAGCAAAACTTCAAACCCAAATGAATCAGAATCAGGATCACATGAAACTATGCTCCAAATATTTCAAAGAAAAGGTAATCATGAAATTCAATATTCAAAATGCAAAAGGAAAAGTCTTACAACAAAGAACAACTTATTCTTTAAACTTCAAAAATATAATCCTACAGGGGCAAAATGTACATTGGAGGAAATATACAAGACTTCCAAACATTCCTGATGGAAAGACTACAATTCAGTAGAATCTTTGAATTAACCAAGATAGGAGACAAGATTTGAACAAATGGAAGTGACTGAATGATGATAAAATACCTATATTCTCATAGGAGGAAAAGAATTAGAATCCTACTAGCTTCAAGGATCACAAAAATGTAAAGGAAGGTAAGTATAGGACCTGGAAATGTTTTATCTGTTCTGTTAGTTTTGAGAGAGAAAACAAAATGGAAAAGAATACAATAGGAGAGAAGTAAGAAAGAAGGTAAAGGAATATACTAATTCTCATGATTGGAGGATGTCAGGGGAAGATAATACTTACGTGGAGGAGGAGGGATGTGGAGTAGGCATATAATGAATCTCACTTTATTTTTTAACAATGCAAAGAAAGATTACATACCATACACAAAATGTAATATTTGATATACAAATATATTGAACTCAACTGGGAAATGAGAGCGGGGAGGAAGAGAAAAAAGGAAAAGTTGAAGAGGGTTTGTTGAGTTGAAGAGGGAATAATAACAATCAAAGTAAACCAGTTTTGCAGTGAAGATCACAAAGGAAGTTTAAAAGGGGCAAAAAAGAATAAGCTCCAGTGAGTCGCATCATGGATGAGTGTATACAGAAAAAGCTAGAGAAGTGAGATCAAATTACTTCAATTATACATTCTCTTTATAATGAAGGAACAATGATAAAGGGGAAGAACTATTAAAAAAATATGATGAAGGAGGAAAATAACACAATTTCCAGTAAATATAAATGGGATTAATTCATGTATAAAATGGAAGAGGCTAAGAGAATGGATTAGAATGTAGGATCCAGCAGTATACTGTTTACAAGATATATGAAACACAGATTCACAAATATTTCAAATGAAGGAGTTATTACACAAGTTATTAACCCTTACATGAACTTCTAAAAAGCAAAGATGGGAATCATAATCTCATATAAAACAACAGGGAGGATGGCAAAAAGAGAAAAGCAAGAAATACTATCATCCTTAAAGGCACCATATTAAATGAAATCATAACAACACATATAATTTGATGGCAATGCAAATCAGTACTTAAAACAGGAGCTAATCAAATAATAGAGAGAAATAGATAGTAAAACTATAACACTCAGGAACGTCAACATATTCCTTTCAGACCAAGGTAAACCTAATAAAAACATGTAATAGGGAAGTTAAGGGCTTGGATATAAAAATTAGATAGCAGATCTTTGGCAATTATTGAGTAAGAATATAAAATGAGTATTCAAATTTCTCAGTTTTGCACAGTTCTTTTACAAAAATTTGCCTTATGGTAGATCATAAAAATTCATAAGCAAATGTGGAAAAGTCAAAATATACATTGAGTATGATACAATAAAATTAAGACCCATGTATATAAAGAAAACATTAAAATGTAAATGGAATATAAGTATATACTTCAAAGAAAAAGTCATAAAATATCCAATAATTACATCAAAACAAGTTGCAACAATGAAATAGCATGTCCAAAACTGGGGGTTTGAGTCAAAGAAGTCTTTGTAGAAAATTTTGTTTCTTTGATACTTCCATCAGCAAAAGAAAAAATGTAAAGATCAATGAATCTGAATGCCATTTAAAAAATTATGAAAAAAGGACCAATAAAATTGAATAATGAAAAAGGTTGGAGACAATTTCCAGGAAAATTTTAATCCTTACAGTGGGAAGGTTCAGAAATGTTCAAATAGAAGGAAAACCTCAAACTCCAAATTCAATCATCATTATCATCAACATCATCAACATCAGCATCCCCATCATCAACAACATCATCAACATCAATGTTGTCAACATCAATATCAACAGCATCAAGGACAACATCAACAACATTAGCATCCTCAATAACATCAACATTATCAACATCAACATCATCATCATCATCAAAAACAACAACAATATTGAAATATCCATCTTTTTTTGGCCCAATAAAGATTTTTGCTGGGTGGTTTAACCTAATAGCATACTAGACAGAGTACTGAATGAGAGACAAAAGACCTAAACTCTAGGCTTGAGGGCCACTATGTGTTCTTTGGGGGTAAAAAGAAAGCTTTCTTTTTCCTGGACTCATTTATGTATGACTGAAGCTTGCTTAGACCCTGCATTGTTAATCAATTAAATCAAAGAATAAACCAGATGTAAACAAGAAAAAAAAGAACATCAGTGCTTTGGTGGGAAAAATAATATACTTATGGAAGGGATGAAGAAATTTGAACTTTGAGTTGTGTGATTTTGTAGAAAATTAAATGACAATAGCAAAATGTGCTAATTAATATATCAATATCAACCTAAAAGGAATTCTTAGTGTCATGCAGAAGTTTTCATTTTCTGCCTCTTTTGTTTAAGAGATTATCAGTGATTTGCATAAAGATACTCAAAGAATGGTTATCAAATTGACAAGAGAACACAAATCTAGGAGAGATAGCTTATATATTGGACATCAAAATCAATATTCCAAAATTTGACAGGCTAGTACCATGGATCAAATATAACAAGATTAAAATTAGTAGAGATATATGTAAGGCCTTACATTTAGTTGGGTTTTTAAAAAATAATCACATATGTAAAGGGTTGGGGTAAACTTTAAGAAAAATTGATGTGGGAAAAAACCCTGACAAAAATCTTAAATGACCTCATAATATATTATTTCTTCAAAATTGAAAAAATGAAACAGAAAACAACTAAACAAAAAAATCTTTAAAAATTTAAAAACTCATAGAAGAAATGAGTTAATAAACAAATCAAGAAATACAATTAGAAACTATTTGAGGCTAAGAAAATTAAAAAATTAGCTAATTTAATTTTTAAATAGTTAAGTTGATTTAACTCTTTAATAATTTAAAATAGATAAAAAAAACAAAGGTAATTATTAGAAATTTTGCCCATTTGGGTACCAACAAAATAATAAATAGCAAATGTTTTTTGGTAAAACATAATCTGGGTCCATCTCCTAGCTCAATGCAACTTTGATCTAATCACAACCTCCATGATTTTCTGTTTCCTCATCTATAAAACGATTAGACTAAAGTAAATATTCTCTAAGAGTCTTCTCTTTATTATCTATCTTCTTATTCTTCAGATGAAGAAATCAAAGCTATCAATAACCACACAAAAATGTTCTAAATCACTCTTTATTGGAGAAATGCAAATTAAAAGAACTCTGAGGTACCACCTAACACCTTTCAGGATATATGTTGGAGGGGATG
Source organism: Monodelphis domestica (assembly GCF_027887165.1). Taxonomy (NCBI): domain Eukaryota; kingdom Metazoa; phylum Chordata; class Mammalia; order Didelphimorphia; family Didelphidae; genus Monodelphis; species Monodelphis domestica. The sequence continues at coordinate 45,554,059 of NC_077232.1, read as the reverse complement.
TGGCAAAATTGGAACACTAATGCATTGTGGTGGAGTTGTAAACTGATCCAACCATTCAGGAGGGCAATTTGGAAGTAGGTCTAAAGGGCTATAAATCAATATATACCCTTTGATTCAGTAATACCACAACTAGGTCTGTATCCCACAGAGATAAAAAATAAAAGAGGGGAGAGGAAGGACTTAATAGTAAAAAAATATTTATAGCAGCTGTTTTTGTGGTGATAAAGAATTGGAAATTGATAGGATGTCCATCAATTGGAGAATGGTCAAACAAATTGTGATATATGGTGGTGATGGAATACTGTTGTGCTGTAAGAAATGATGAATAGGATAATTTCAGAAAGAGTCGTAAAGAGCTACATGACCTAATATCAAGTGAAATAAGCAGAACCAGGAGAACATTGAATACAGTAACAGCACAATTGTGGAATGATCAACTAGGAGACAGCTACTTTCAGCAACACAATGATCTATGACAATTGTGAGGGACTTATGACAAAGAATGCTATTCACTTCCAGAGAAAGAACTGTTGGAGTCAGAATGTAGATCAAAATACAGTTTTTTACTTTAGTTTCTTTGGGTTTTTATTTGGGAGTTTTGATATTATATGAGTATTATCTTACAAAAATGACCAATATGGAAATATTTTTTCAAGATGATATGTGTCTAACCCAGATCAAATTGCTTACCAGTGAAATATGTAGATTACTTGACTTGGATTTGATTGTACCTTGAATAAGTAACTACTCTGTTTATATTGGACTGTAGGCCCAGTCTAAGAAGCCTCAGACCTGATTGACTGAAACATAACAATCTGACTGCTATATTTTATAAAAACAAGATTTATTTGAATATTTTACCACAAGGAAATGAAGGAGGGCCAAAGGAGCCCTAACCACTATTTCTCTCGTTCTCCTCCCACCAAACTAAGAGATCCTCATGGATCGGTCTTCTGATCTATAGCTGCTTACCTCTACTCTGATTGCCTCTGAACCCCAAAACCCTATCTAGCTTTCCTGACTATTGGCCCCCAAAATATTGTTGGTAAGCAAGTTATAATTCAGGTTGGTTTGGTAGGGTGAAGGTGAACGGCAGAGACACCCTAAAGAGTCCAGCCAGATGTCTGAAGCTTCACTTTGCTGACAGACAGATCTTCTTGGCTCAAGTTGGCTTCTTCTTAATAACTATGATGTAAAGTAGGCAATTGTAACACAGGGACAAGGTCAGTGGGAACAGATGAAACTCAGGTGGATAAATATCTATATCAGAGACTGGATAGATGATGGGAGAAGTCTCAGGTTCAGTATCAATGGCTTCCAACAGAAAGTCTGTTATTTCCCCATGGCAGGAAGTGCTCTCTTTCAGCTCCTCAAGAGATAGGAACAACTTCCTCCCAAAGAACTCTGGTCATCTTCTTAAATAGGCTCCAACACTGTTTAGAACCTTTTCCTTCTGTGTTCCATGCATGAGCCAGCCTTGGATCCCAATGTCAAGCCTCTGACTTGTGCAAACCTACTCCCTTGTTCTCTATCATTCCTATACCAGCTATGGGAAAGGGGAGGGAAGGGAATGAGACAATGTGGATCACATATCTTCAAAAAATTTATGTGGAAAATTGTTATTACATGTCATTGGTAAAATAAAATATTTTTACAACAATATTCTGATTCATCCCCCCATGTTCATTGTCCCTGGTTCTGTAAGTTTCTATAACCTGCTATCTAGAGGAATTACCTCGGTAAAATAATAATATAGGCAGGTACAAGTCTGCTGACTTTGAATGGTATTTGGCCCTTCCTTCTCCCTTTGTTAGCTTAAATTCCAGGATATTTACAAATTACGTAGGTCAGAAATTTTAAAAAGCTGAGTTCAAATAGGAATCTTAATATGAAGTCATTAACAGTGGTAATCCACATTTCATTAGTAGATGATCAGCTCACGACAGGAAAGTTGATGAAGATGCTCTGGAAATCAAAGCCATACCCATATGTATTCTCCCAGCATCATTACTGATCGGGAGTTTTTCATTGATTTGCATCATAGTTATACCATAGACTCTGCAATATGATCTTTTTGATCTCTTTCTTTCTTTTCCCTATCTCCCCCCATTTATCCTAAAATATCGCTTATTTTCCTAAAAAATAGAGAATTTAAATGATGCAATCTCAAGAAAGCATATTGAACAAACTGTAAACAAACTTCAAAAGAGGGGAAAAGCTGAAAACCAGAAGGATTTGCCACAAATTCCATATAACATTGAAAGTACAATGAATTCCAATATTGAATAAATTTATAAAAGAGAAACTAAGGATCCTACCACCACATTTTATGACAGTAAGATGCAAATTCTGGCAGGTCTACCAAATTAGAATATAGTCCAGTGACAAACTATGGGAGCAATTCTGTAATGTAGCAAGGACTGGGAAGTATGAGTTTTTAAAACTACCTGGAAGGAGAATCTGAAGGTCTGTGAGAAGGGAAATTAAAAAGTCCCAAAACTTTAGATGTCCCCAGAAAGGAGAGGGACCCATGATCAGGGAGAAATGGGACAAGTTCAATCAGGAGGAGATGACTGTGATTTGTAATAAAGGGATAATCTGTGTGGAAATTATTTCTGGTTGCAATAACTGGATATTCTGGCTTGAGACTAGAGAGCAGCTAGGGGAACCTCAAGGGATGCCTACTTCTTATGGAGATAGAAGTATTTCTGAAAGATAGATGGATAGATGCTGCTAGAGGGATGCTCTGGAGCTGCCTATAGATCACTAATGGCTAATAAGTCAAGATGTTTCCTCCTCTTCCTCCCTCAATGCCACACTTCACCTCCTAGCTTTCCACCCATGCCTTCCTGCCCCTTTTCCCCATTCCCATATTGGTCAGCCACCTTTCTATGTAACTCAAAGGTGAACTGTGAGATTTAGAGAAGATACTCTTGTTCTCTTTCTCAGGTAAGGAGGTTTATTGGGGAAGATAGGACAGGATGGGAATTGGAGGTGAGTGGGATGAGGTTTGTCCCTAGTCTACAAGGAGAATTAGGAGGGTGTGGGGAATGACAGTCTAGCCACAGCTGTGACTCAGGGACAATCAGAGAGTTTGGAGGACAAGTATCTTTCTTCTTTTCTTCTTTCTTTAGTCAGATAATCTCTGCTTGAGTAACTCAAGTCCAGACTCTGTCAAAGGCCACAAAGGTCTCTCTCTCTAACTAGATTAGAAAAAAGCCAGTCTCTTTTGATCAGGAACCCAGAGAAGATATTTCTCTCTTGGTCAGTCACCCCCAGAGAGAGCCAAAGTTTCAGTTCCTCTCCTCTATCCAGGTTCCCAACTGCCTCCTCTGGGAACATTTCATTTGGAATCTTCACCTTGATTTTGCAGATCAGGTCCCCAGCTTGGTCTGCAAATCCTCTCGTTCTTCATGCCTCTTCCACAGATTGAAAAGTGTTGCTACTCGAAACCAAATATAATTAAGAATCATTGAGTCTTGTCTGATTCATTGATCTACTTAAGGGGTTAACTGCCTAGACAAAAACTTCATGTTTTTTTAAATGTGTCTGCCCTATGACTGCCACGATCTAGTGAATTCATTCACTCTACTTCCTCTCTCTTCCTACCTCATCAGTGCCTGGCTAGCTGACATGATTTATAATTCCACTTTCCAGCTTTAAAAAACAAAACCAAACAAAACCCCCCAAAATCTAGTTTATTTGCTATCTGTACTTTTAGAATGGATAAAATGCCAGACCTAGAGTTGGAAAGACTCTTCTTTTTGAGTTTAAATCTGGTTTTAGACTCTTATTACCTGTGTGACCCTGGGTAAGTCACATAACTGTTTAGTTTCTTCATAGGTAAAATGTGCTGGAGCAGGAAATGGGAAATTACTCTAGACTCTTTGACAAGAAAACCCCAAATAGGGTCAGAAAAAGTCAGACATACTGAAATAATTAGACAACAACTCTTAGACTAGGTTTTGTTTCTAGATAAAAATAAGCTGAATTTTATTGTGTTTTGAGTGTTTGCTATGGAGGAGTGAATAGGAAGGGACAATGTATGTGGGGTTGAAAGGAAGAAGACAAAAGATGAACATGTAAGATCAATTTTCCCAGACTTTAAAGTAAAAACAAAACAAAACAAAACAAAATCTGTTTTAAAAAATAGTCTGGAGCAGCTGGGTAATTCAGTGGATTGAGAGCCAGGCCTAGAAAAGGGAAGTCCTAGGTTCAAATCTGGCCTCAGACACTTCCCAGGTGTGTGACTCTGAGCAAGTCACTTAATCCCCATTGCCTAAAAAAAAATAGCCCTGTAAACTCTCTGAAGACATAAGGGTGACAGGCTAGGAAGGAAGTTGCATAAGTCTATGTCACTGAAATAGTGTTAGTCAAAGTAAATACAGAATGGATTTACCAAAGAGGTTTTTGGCCTATGGGTGATTAGTTTTCTTAGCACATCACCTCCTGAAAACCACCTACTAAGAAACAAGTGTGTCTTTGCATTGTCTTAGAAAGAAAGCACTTGGTGATCAATTTTCAGATTTTTAAAATAACAAAACATACACAATACATATAAATTCCTTGATGAGAGTACCAAATATTTTCCATCAGGAATGATCCCAGGATAAACAGGGTATAGGGAATCTGGGAAGCTTGGGTTTTACTTTCTAATTGGAAAAAAAAGTAATTCTAGTCTTGAAGGCTATCCATCTAGTATTTAGACAAACCACATGCCCTTTATTTTCGAGTACCTGCAGTAATGACATTTATGGAAATGTGTTAGACTGTGATAAAGTTTAATGTAAGAGATAGGATTCTAAATACAGATTGATTAGGTGCAAGTAATTTCTCCTGTTACATGAATTATTTTGTCAATAACTCTTTAAGATACTCAAAATGAAAGCACTGATCTGCAATAATGGGCATAACTTTGGCACTAACATGCCACTGTTGACTGCCAGAGCTTATTCAACTCAGAGTTCTGACTAAGTTCTTTGTGGATAATTGATGGCGATAGGTTCGCTTAAATAGAAATGGAGTTTTTAAGCAGCATAAATTATGCTCATTTCAGTTATCACTTTTCAAATTTTTGTCTGATTTTTGAAAAGGAAGGGGATATAAGCAAGGGGGAGAGGATCGGAATAGCATCCCTCCAGAAGATAATCATTCCAGAAATACTCATTTTTCTGTCCAATAAATACTAAGAAGTTATAACATCTCAGGATTTCTTATGTGGCCCTGGGAGGAATCATACTCCTTCAAGAATCAGCCCAGGGATCATCTCCATAAAATCTCCCCAGATATTAGTGCTTTATCCCATTGTGAACATCCCTAGAATGTTTGATACCCCTGACTTCACTCTTTACTCTCAAGAGAATTATCTGGGTTTACATTTTAAAACCTACTCTATCTACTCAAGGTCAGGGAGTATACCACTTCTGTTTATTCCTCCTTGAACTTTACAAATATTTTCTGAATTGAATTAAATTGAACTAAAGAAGCAGGGCACGCCTTTATTAGTATGAGTGCTCCTTAAAAGACTCCTCTGTGAAATAGTAATGTGCTCTATAATGTGCACAAAATAAGGAAAGGAAAAATATACATAATTACAGCAGAGAAAGACGACCCCAGGATAAGGAAGCAGGATATGGCCTATTGGAAACTGGAAAGTGGGAGATTCTGAAGCAGGCTTTCTGAAATATCTTTAAGCAGGATAGTCATATTACAATTTAATCTAGTTACTGTATATTCTGATCAAAGACAAGGATTCCTTCTAATCTCATTACTACATATTGTGTGTTTGTTTTTCAACTGGTTTATGAGTCATTAATTAGTAATAACAGTTCATAGTGAAAAGGTATTTTATATTTACTGAGTATATAATAAATACATAATAACTCGTAATTTCACTGTATGATAGAGAGTAAATATTATTAGCTCAATTTTAGTAACTGTTGATGGGTAAAATTAAGTGACTTTGCCAAGGTAATAGCTCATAAATGGTAAAACTTGTTTGGAACTGTGAAGATTGGATTTAGATATCTCCTGATTATAACAATAAAGGTACTTAGCTATTCCTTTACTGGGAAGATTAAATTATAATCCCTTGTCTATTTTTATATTTTAATCCCCAAAGTGTTAACTCAGTCTTTAAAGTAGATCTACCCATTTCAACTACAAAAAGGTGTTAACAAACCAAAAAAGGTGTTAACTAACCACAAAAAGGTGTTAACTAACTACAAAAGGTGTGAATACCCATTTCATACATTGAGTGGGCAGTCCTGGAGAGGAGTATTTGCTGTGACTGGTAGACGTAAAATTTAGGGGAGGTGACAGAAGAGAAAAATTTCTTTAAATAGAGGAAACAGAGACACATGGAGAGCAATTGAAGGATCATTCACTCACTCTGAATTGGACTGGAATAGAAGAGTCACTCAGAATAGAGACTGGAAGAATCAGTTACTTGGAGTTGGAGTGAGGAGAGACACTTGAGAAGAGACTGGAAGACAGACACTCAGACTTGGAGTGAAGACACTTGGCTGTGGAACTGGACCCCTGGAGGAGCTCATATAGGAGACCTCAGACTGCTTTCAGAATTATGTGAAGAAAATGAGTTAAATGTCCATTAAATCAGAGTTTCCACTTCTAGGACAATAATAAAAAGAAACATCACACATACATCAAAACATTAGTAGCAGCATTTTTTTGTAATAGCAAAAAAAAATAGAAAAAAAGCAGGTGCCTGTACACTGGGAAATGACTAAGTAGCCTAAGGCATAAGAATATAAAGAGTTATTAGAAAGTGTCATGAAATTATCACTAAAAAGAAGCATTGGAAGATTTCCATGAACTGATACAAATTGAAATAAGTAGAACCAGGAAAAGCATATCCATAATGACATGAAATGGAAAAAGTGACCAGTCAAATGATTAAAACAAAATTTTTAAAAATGACTAAAGAAGTATATAAAAGTATAATGATCTAGCTTTACTTCATAGAAAAGCTATGAAAAAGGCATTTCCCTCCCTTCTTTACAGAATGAGCTACTAAAGTGAAATATAACTGGTATCAGGTTTTTTCTCTCTACGTGTAATTTAGTTTTGCTATACTTCTTTCCCTCTTTTGAAAATTCTTTGTAATAAAGGATGTGTCTTTGAAAAGATTGGGGAGACAGACTGAAAATGAAAGTAATGTAAAAACAAAAAAATGAGAAAAATATTTAAAAAATAAGAAAAGCATAAGTGACACTAAAGAGTATGATATGCTCACAGTGGCCTGTTTGCTTTGTAAGTTTTGTTATTTTAAAAAAATGTCCAAATGTTCAAATGAATTAAATCAGTCTTTTCTGCTGCTAAGTAAATAAGGATAAGTTTTATCCTTTCCTAAGCAATGTTGCTATATTTCTAAAGGAAACACGGGTATTGTGAATCTTAAAAACTGCTCAGACTGTACCTTAAAAGATTTGGTTAAGCAATTCCCCATTTTTAACAATGGAAGTACTTGGTCAGGAATGTATTGAGAACTTTAAAATTACTCCACCCTATTCAGACAGTGCCTTAGGAGAAGATAAAGTTGCAAATTCCTGATTGAACAATGAAAAATCCCCAACTCATATTTAGTGTTAAACAAAAACCCTAAGCTAGGTGGTCTATTTTTAGATCTAATACAAAAGGATGCTAAGTACCTATAAAGGTTAAATTAATCACTAAAAGGTCAAGCAACTTACAAAGGGCAAGCTTAGCAAAATGATGTGAAATACTCAGAAGATATAATCTAATCAGAGAAGGTGATAACAAAAGAAGATGTGAACTAAGAATGGACAGTCCTGGGGAAAATGTCTACTGTGATTGGTAGATGTGAAAATTTAGGGGAGGTGACATAAGAGAAAATTCTCTTTAAAAGGAGGTCAGGAGTTCAGAGGAGGTGTCTGAAGTTAGTTGGAGTTTGGAGTTAGTTTGGAGGAGCTGGCTCTCTGAACTTAGCTGGAGTTTGGAGTTAGTTGGAGGAGCTGGGTCTCTGAACTCAGTTCAGGAGTTGAGGATTTCAGTGAAGGACTGGAGTTTTGCTTGGGATGATCTTGTGGTGAGTGATAAAAGACTGATTAGTCTCTCTTAAGGCTCAGGCCTAGGCCATTTGGCTTAAGCCCTTCCTACTATTTTTCTCTCTTCTCTCTCTCTCTCTCTCTTCCCTTAATTCCTTCATTTGTATTAATTAAAGTCTCCATAAAACCCAGCTGACTTGGGTATTTTCTTATTGGGGATTTTTCCCATGGCGACTACTCATTTTTTATTTAAATCAAGACACTAAAAATTATCTTTACAGTTTTGGCAATTCACAGTCTTTAAACCCACATTTTTGTGGTTACAGTATTTGTCCCTTTAAAAAAAGGTAAGTCTTCAATATCTATAAATATAATCAAGGGTACATAGATATTTGCAACTCTTATCTTCCATTAGGTTGTGAGCCTCTTGAGTACAGGGATTATCTTTTTACCTGTATACCCACAGGTTAGCACAGCACCTGGTGCTTAGTAAATGCTTAGTAAATGTTTGTGTCTAATAGAGATATAAAACATAAGAATCTATGTCTATGTGGAAATCATATAAAGGCATTTAGTTTATCGTACAAATATTTTGTTATTTTCAGAATCGTCTCATGTTTTTTTTTTTTCCTAGTCTAATATCTTATAAACTGGTTGAGAAATCTTAGGAGAGTTAGATTTTCCATTGGAATATGAGAGGACAGGATTAATGATCTCTGAGCTTCATTCAGTCTGTAATGGGGAAGTATTAAATTTGATGTCAGGATAAGCAAGATTCATATCTACTCTGGACCCTTACTACCCATTTAACCCCTCTAAGTCTCTCTTCTCAAATCTGCAACATTGGAATAGTAAAAGCAATTACCTCTCCATGTTGTGAGGATGAAAAGAAAACATGTTTTCAGAATGCTTTGCAAATCACAAAGTATTACAAATATAAAGCTTATATTTTACTATCCTGGTGACTTTACCCTCAGATATGTTACAGATCTGCTTTTGTTACAGAATCATTGTCTTCCTACATTCATTGTCTTTACTATAATATACCACCAAAACCTGACAAAAATTTTAGATCTAACAATATGACCATCCTCCTCATGGATGTCCTATAACCATCTCAAACTCAACACGTTTAAAAAAACTTCTTTCTTTTCTTCCCCAGATTCATCTCTTTTCCTAATGTTCTTATTTCTGTCAAAAATAATACCATTCTCCCAAGTACTCGGGTTCTCAACCTCACTGTCACACTTGATTATTCACTCTCCTCTCTCCCATCCCCAATACCCAATCAGTTACCAAGGTATGTTCTTATAATTGAATATTATTGAGCCATTAAAAAATGATGAACAAGATCACAAAAAACTCTGGAAAGACATGAAGTAATGCATAGAGAAGTAAGCAGAAGGAAAATGTTGTATATAGTAACAACAATGAGATATGATGATCAACTGTGAATAACTTTATTATTACCAAGTCAAAGATCCAAGACAACTCCAAGAGACTCATGCCAAAAATGGATATCCGCCACAATAGAAGGAACAGACGGAGTCCAAATGCAAATTGAAACATACAATTCTTTACTTTATTTTCTCTGTGAATTTTTCTTTAGTGAAAACAATATGGATCTTCTTTCACAACATGCTTAACATGGAAATACATGTTATATGATAATATTTGTACAACCTATGTCATATTACTTGTCTTATTGGGGAAGGGGGAAAGTGAGAGGGAGAAAGAGAACATGGATAGCAAAATATCAGAAAATAAATATTGAAAAATGTATATTGGCATATCATCTGAAAAAAGTAAAAATTTATTATAATAACAAAAAGAACATGATCTTTTTGAGGGCAGGGGCTATGCTTCCGCATTTCTTTGAATCTCCAACACATAACAGTGCCTAATAAGTGTTTAATATATGTTTGTTGATTGACTTTCTGACAAATTCTAAGATTAGAGGGGACATGTAAGGTTCCTATCATTTCTCATACAGCAGTAAAATTCTCTTTGTGGGTCAGAATTAGGCTTAGAATAGCAATTCTCTTCACTGCTTCATCTACATTTTAAAGGCTGAAATTGTCATTAAAGCAAGCCAAGAAATTATTAGCTGCTCTGTTTTTGGCAAAGAGTGAGTTCCAACAGATGTCCAGATAATTGAGGTCCCCCCATCGCTGCTATATCATGATTTCATGCCAGACTTGTGTTCCAAATTCCTTATCTGGTTTCTCTTTCTGTTCAGGTAGTTCTGTAGGATGCTCCAATGATAATGTCACTTCTCTTTCTGCCTTCTTTGCCCAAAATTTCTCTTTCATTCTTCATCCATTTAGCTACTGGATTTCTCACACAAATATATTTCCCCTGTACATAATCCTACTGTACCCAAGCCTAGTTTTATTTATTTGGCTTATCGTACATTAGGCATATGCTAATATTCTTTGTGCTATCTATTGTCTCCAGAGGGAAGGGATGGCAATTGTGACTTCATATTTATCCATTTAATAATTACGACAAGACTCTAATATGAAGTGGTGTAGGCTAAGTAGTCCTAAATGACCATAAAGCCTATGTGCAATGAGAGCTATTTCTGTATTTTTTCCATTGTCTGTACCTATATTACCCCCTTTGTCAAGCAGTTAATGCTTGAGGCTTCTGATTTGATTAAACTCTTGGCCTACTGAAGTGGCCTGTGATCCACTCTTTGGAAGCCAACTCAAACCCTTACCTAATTTCTGGGGCACAATGAAGAAACTCCCCTGACCTGACCCTGGAACCAATAAGTTATCCCAGAAGTTTTGACCCACAGCTAGATCTGATCCCACATCTGGCATCAATTACCTGTTCGAAATCAAACTCACTATAGGGTATAAAACTTCCTTGCTTGAACCCCAATTTTGAGTATGTGCTTTCTTCATCGAAACTCCCTCATCCTCAAGCTGTAAGGACAAATCTCTGTCTATATTGCTAGAGAGTGTCTGTATATGTTATTGGCGCAGAGCGGGGGATGCTGCTTGCTGAATGGCATAATAAAGAATAATACAGCTCTTATTTGTACTAGCTCTTCTAGTACCAATTCTTGAATCCCCAAATCTGTTTTTGCTTTAACTCAATCCATGATGCCAACCAAATAAAGCAAAAGGGGACAGAATAAATATTAAGTATCTACTATGGGCTCAGAACTGTGCTAAGCACTTTCTACCAACCACCTCATTTATCCCTCATAACAATCCTGGGAGGCAAGCATTATTATTATCCTCATTTTATAGCTGCAGAATGTCTTGCCTTCTCATTTTTTTAATTTAATTTTTTAATTTATTTATGTTTGATACATTAAAATTCCCAGGCAGCCCTCCCTCCTTCCACCCTCTCTAACACTAGAGGAGGCATCCTTTGATAAAATATATGTGTATATGTGTGTGTATATATATATATATATGTCTTATTTCTATTTATCACTACTTCTTCTGGAGGTAGGCATACACAAGTTATTCTTCAAACAATACTTCTGTTCCTTTAAGTTCTCTTAGTTCTGTGTGAGTTTCACTCTTTATGATTTCTTGTATGTCTTTCCATGGTTTTAATGGAAAATATCAACTTGCTCTCCATTTCTTATTCCATCACTATCATATTCCATAACCCAATTAATGGACGTTCTCTCAGTTAACAGTTCTTAGCTTTCACAAAAAGAACTGACATAAATATTTTAGAACATCTAGATTCTTACCCTTCCCCCCGATCACCTTAGAAAACAAACCCCAAAGTTTGCCTCCTCCCTCAGTATCTTACCTAGGGGCATAGTAAATGTCTGAAGACAGAATTGAACTCAGGTCTTCCTGACTGTAGACCCAGCAGTATTCTGCACTATGGTGGCACCTAGATGCCTCTAGTGCTTAGCTTGATCAGTCTATGAAGATAGTTTTCTGCTTCCATCTCCTGTTGCTATTTAAAGCTTTCATAAAAACTTAAGCATTTTCATTATAGTTTTCTTTTCCAGTTTCTATATAGATATAATTTTTAATAATTGTTTTCTGACATTTTTGATCCATGTTCTCCCCTTCCCTTCTTCCCTCCATCATTCTTCTCCCTTTTCTCTGAAATGACAGGTAATATGACATAGGCTATACATGTACTCTTATGCAATACATGTTTCCATGATCATCATGTGAAAGAAGACAGATGTCACTTATATAAGAAAAAAACATGAAGAGAACTTTTGTTTATGTATGTATTTATTTATTTAAGTATTTTTCCATGGTTACATGATTCATGTTCTTTCCCTCTCTTTTTCCCCTCCACCTCCCAGAGCTGACAAGCAACCCCACTGGGTTATACATGTATTATCACTCAATACCTTTTTCCATATTAATCATTTTTGTAATGTCTTTTAGAAACCAAAACCCCACATCCACTACCCATATAGACAAGTGAAAATCACATGTTTTCCTTCTGCATTTCTACTCCCACAGTTCTTTCTCTGGGTGTGGACAACATTCTTTTTGCAGAGAACTTTTTTTTTAATAATAACCCATACCTTCTGTTGTCTTGGAGTCAGTACTGTGTATTGGCTCCAAGACAGAAGAGTGGTAAGGGCTAGGCAATGGGGGTCAAGTGACTTGCCCAGGGTCACACAGCTGGGAAGTGTCTGAGGCCAGATTTGAACCTAGGACCTCCCGTCTCTAGGGCTGGTTCTCAATCCACTGAGCTACCCAGCTGCCCCCTTTGTAGAGAACTTTTAAAGCAAACTACTTTTAAAATAAATAATTTAAATAAAGTTTTCTCAAAATTAAAAAGAAACAACGCCAGTGTGGGCCAAGCTAAAAGGGCTGCATATTAGTCAAATTAAGGATTTCAAGAAACAAATGGCTCATTAAATTGCTCTAATTGGACTTTATTGAACATCATACAAATTACATTGACACAATTACACAAAAGAAGAAAATAAGAAGGCAGTTATGTCCACTTCATTGCCACTCTCTTTGTCTGTCTCTTTATTTGGTTGCAACAAGGGAATGATGCTACCTACATAACTGCTTCCAAGAAGGGTGATTCAATTCAGACAATGGTAATAGTGTTACTCTCTTCTTCTCCAACCCAGATGACTCACAAAGGCATGGTTTTAAACTAGGATTGACAAAGGAAATTGGAATAAATAGACTCCAGATATCTTTGAATATACCAATCATTTATAGGTTGGATAAGGTGAAACACAAGAGTTGATAGAATCCCTTTGGAGTCATACCTCATACCTCATTGTTGGGGTGCTGTAAATGGCCCAACATCAGATCAGAAGTAGAAATAAATAAATTTACATTTTGAGAGGTAGTATCTTTTAAGAAATCAGGAAATGCCATATAATGCTTATACAGAGTAACACTTTATTACAGCTTGATAGAACTTGAGCTCAGGAGATTTAACTCCTGGCCCCAGCTCTGTCATTACTATATTATCAACTTCTCTGATCTGTGAAATACGGGTGATGTTATATGCCCTAAAAAGATTACAGAATCACTATGTGAAGCACATTTGAATTTTGAAATACTATTTAAATAAGAGTAATTCTTATATTAGAAAAGCACTAAAAAGACAATCCAAAGAACAAATCCTATATCCTATTAAAGGAAAAAGTTTTGTCATTTTATAAATGTACTTCACTTATATGTCCTTAAAGTTAAAAATCACTTGAAATTTTGTAAATGTGAATTCTCTTTTGAATTTACCAGGAAGTTTGATTTAATAACAACAACAACTAGCACTTATATAATTCATTCTATGGCCAGCCACTGTGCTAAGTACCATACAAATATTATCTCATTTAATTATTATTTCTACCATTTTTGTGCAAAGTTATTTCATACATTGACTCATCTTAAAGAGAAGCGTATAAGTACTTTGTTTTCTCAGTTTTGTGAGTAGTAAAGAGATAAATGAAAGGGGAAATGGCAAGATTGTATAAGGTAATGTCTATTGGAAGTTTGGGACTTAAAACAACAGAACTGAGTTATATTATTCAATCTTAAAAAAAGCAACACCTTGGTGGTTGATCTCTACAGTTTTAAACAACTCAATGTAAGAGGGTAGAAATAGTACTAGATTTGGACTTAAGCAAATTTGGTTAAAATATTAGCTCTTCCACTTAACTTCCTATGTGAGAGTAATAAGACAAATACTGGGAGGCTGGAAAAGATAAACTCACTGTGCCTCAGTTTCCTCACCTATAACATAAGGAAGCTGGACAAGATAATCTCAAAGGACTCTATTGGTTCTGATCCTATTCTCCTATAATGCTATGATCATCAATACAGGGGCATAGAAGTGAGGACATACTATTGCCCTTTCCTCTACCCCTAACGTCTAATAGCAAAATAAGTTAGATGTTGGGCCCCAAGGAGCTTACCTAGCCTGCCACCTTCTCTTCTGTATATGAACCACAGAAGACAGGCAAAATCAAATCCATCAAAGTGGTAACCAAGAGTTTCCTAGGATTAAAAAGGAAGGAAACCACAACTTGATTACCCACTTAAATAATCATTCCTCTTCTCTATCCACTCCACCTCTCAACAGAATTCAGCAAAGAGCAAGACTAGAGTGAATTTGAACCCTCCATCATTCTGAGAGTAGAGTTAGAGGGCTGGAGGAGAAAGGGACCAGTGACTTCAAGGCTAAGCTCCATACTTCCTTTCTGGGGGAAGATGGATTGGTACAGTGCTGAGAGGACCTGGTACAATGCCTCAGTTCTATAGTTTAAAAAATCCAATTCATTTAGTATTTTCAATTATGTCTAAAAGATGGGCCAGACGACCTCTTTAAGTTCATCCTTTCCCTCTGGTCATTTTGACTCCATTATTTTTGTCTTTTATATTAACATTTTCCCTATTAACCTGAAGGAGAAAATGATGTGAATAGACATAACTGGAAATATTTTTAATTAACAAATGAATTAGAAACCATTCAAATTATTTCTCCTCATTACAAAGTGAAGACATATTTGACTACTGAGAGTACATGCTAGAGAAAGGCCAAAATGTTCAATATTTAAATATTTTAGTCATTTTACCTTTGACTTCCAATTCACTTATTAGTTAAACAAAATAAACCAAAAAATGTTTGTTTGAATGTCTATCTTACAATGAAAAGAGTATCTGAATTATTAAAACATTTCTTTGCTTTCCTAATCAGTCTGGTTAAAGTAACATTACAGTGAAACTTTGATGAGCAACTTTGTCTCAACAAAGGAATAATGAGCATAACTGTTGCTAAACCACCATCTATAGCGCACACTCTGATTGTCCACTGTGTGACGGCTCCTGCACGATAGCTCTACTCAAGAGTCGTCCAGTGAATGGTGGGTGGGAGGAAGTGGTGCTACGAAGGGGGGAGAGGTTTAAATAAGTTAAAAGAACCAGAAAATTCAACAATGTGTCACAAATGTTGGGGTCATTATGCCTGGGTAACCCCGAATATGAACAGTTGCTGAAAGTGAAACACTATCCTCAACTTAGCAGTCAATGAGCCCTGCTCAGAACTGGAGATCTTCTGTACAACAGGGCTGGCATTTTACAGTTCAGTGCTAGAGAAAACCGACCTTGGTATCTTCGCTGATCTTCCTTCTGTGCATATTTCGCACTGCAACGATTTAGGGTCCATAACGTGTCACTTGTTATAGTTATAACCATGGAGCCCACTTGAAATATGTATGCAGAGCAAAAACGTTCAGTGAACTGCAAACATCGTAACAAATCCAGATCCTTTCTGTAGGTTTGAAGTTTTGCCCAAGACTGGAAATGCTATGGGCTAATGTGCTAAGATTGCTCTCAACCAACGGCTTGGATCCAAAGACTGCGGTCTCCGTTCCCCCCAACCCCACTTCCCCCAAAACTAGGCACGCAAAATTCTGTCTGGATCAGTGCTGAACAAGTTTCTTAATTATTACATAAAAGGGGACAAACTGAATGGTTTGCTCCATTATCCTTTGCATTAAAGAAATATGAAATGCCTCCATCTGAACAGCTGAAGGAGTTGGATTTAAGAGGTGAACAAAAACGTTCAGAATACAAGGACTTTGGGAAATGATTTAAATTTTAGCAGGCCTCGAATTTTCCTTGATGTTTCTTTATTTATGTGAAAAGATCTTATATATATATATATATATATATATATATATATGTTGAAATAAAAATCCAAATTCTCCTCTTTTCCTCTTAAAGCTAATCCATTAAATTCACTCTACCCCTTACTTACTTCCTACAATGCATGCATATGTTTGGGTCAGCTTTTGTTCCATTTAAATGCATACACATATATATGGGAAATGTTTACATGCACAAAGGATGTTTACTCAAAGATGAAATGCATATGCAGGCATAATGGAATAGATGTATATATAAATGCAATACACATATGGGATATATATGTTTAAGAAGGACTATCACCTCTGGGATGAGGGCTGCTCATTCTCCTTTAGTATCCATCTCTTACCCAACTCTAACCTGGCTCCAAGAGGTTGTAGCAAGTGCAACAGCCAGATCTGGTATAACCATCTTGGCAGATTCATCGAACCAGATGGAGGGTAACCAATGGGCATCAATCCCATTGGTAAGTTAAGGGGATGTGTACCCCAAACATGTTGAAGAATTCCCCATAAGGAATAAGTAGATAAGAACAATTTATTCTAATGACCACAAAAACAGCTGAAACAAGTATTGTAGGGTATTTAGAGCTTAGTCAAGGACACTAAAGTCATTTACTGTATCCTGGGCCATTGCCAGTTGTCCTGACTTCCATCTTGTCACTAGAATTTGTTGGTGCTGGAAGAAAGAGTGAGACTGATGACTTTGTGCACCTCTGCCTTACTTAAATTCAATTTGCAGAAGTCAAGACATCACCCCATCAGGACATTGGTCCTCTTTGAAAACAAAGGATGAATAACAACTATATATATATATATATATATATATATATATATATATATATATACATATACATGCATATATAGGAGATATATATGCTCACATACACATATATGGGATATATGCATATATAAACATATATATGTGGGTGATATAAAAAGTGAAACCTTCATTTTCAGTTGATTATACATGTAAAGAAGACAAACACTTAAGGATATTCAGAATAGTTTTTTCTGGAATTTCCAAAACCTGGAGCAAGAACTATTTGGGTTTTTTCTGCAAATATGTCTTTCTCATGTATACTCACCCATTACAGAATCATGATACTAAAATTCCATGTCCATTATTTCCATCCATCCCATAAGTTGATTTAATATAGCAGTTCCTCTTACTTGATCTCTTCCTCAAAAGGGGAAGTACAACTTTACAGGCTAATTTGCAAGACCAGAGTCATTGTTTCATCTCTGTATTTATATTTCCAATGCTTAGACCTAGTACAGTATCTGGCACATTCTGGGTGCTTAATAAATGTCAATTGATTGATTCTCCTTAATTATTTCTCTGCCAGTTATTTTCAATTTTACTTTCACAACCTCTTCGTTCTTTTCATAAATACAGCTACACCCTAGTTCAGATCCTCCTTCCTTCTCACAATAACTATTACAATAGGTTCCTTGTATTTTTCCAGAATCTCCCCTCTCCAAAACATCTTCCATACAAATTCATGCAGAACTTGTGGTTGTATTCAATATAGTAGGAAAGACTTCTATAAGTACATATTTTACCCCTTCTATGCCATATAGTAGATAAATCCCTAGGGGGATGATTGAAGAACATGCATGTTAAAGGACTTGTCCATGGTTGTTCATCTTATGAACTAGAGAAAAATTGAAGCCTAGGAATTTGTGTTTCTGAGTTCAATCTCCTATGTATTCAAACAGAATGCTACTTTCATCCTCCAGATAATTGTCACACAAGTATTTTTAAGAAATAGATCTGACTATGTTATCACTCCCCATCTGAAAGACTTCTTGCCTATATTAGTGGTGCCTTTTTCTATATGAGTGATGTAATCTCTCATATTATACATAATGAAAGACAAACTACTCAGCCTAGCATCTGTATCCCTCCACAATCCAAATCCCACTGACTGTTCAATAATAAATTCACATTGCTCCCTTTCACACATTCTAGCCAACAAACTGATCTACTGGGTTGTATAGTAGATGAAAATCAAAATTTCATCTGTCACCTCTGTCCCTTGTCTGCATGTATGATGTGTCCTCTTTTACGTATTCAGTGAAAGACAAATTCCTCAGCCTGGCATTTGTAGTCCTCTCCACTCTAAATCTCACTCCCTATTCAAGAATAAATTCATATTCCTCACCTTCACACATGTTTTACCACAATTAAACTGATCTCTTGGATTGTATAGTCAATGAATGTCAACATTTGTAAAGATGATTTTAGAGTTGTGACTTAAATTTGGTCTCCAGGGGAAATCCCAAGTAAAATACCCAAGTCAGTCTGGAATTTTATGGTAATTTAATTAATACAGAGGGAAGAAATTTAAAGAGAAGGAGGGAAGAGGATATAGGATTTCTCCTGCCTGACCTATGCCAGGGGAGATTAAAATCCCCGCCTCTAGGTCTCTGAAGAAGATTAGAGGCTTCTAAGAGGATAAAGTTGGAAAGTAAAGGAGGAAACTCAGTCAGAAACTCACCACCTAAACAGACAATAGCTTGTAGCCACGCTAAGATGCCAAAACTGCCCAGCACACTGCTCTCAGCTAACTGTCTACCACCAATCTGGGAAAGACTGTAGCTGAGAGACAAAAAATCCCAAATATATAGACCTTTCACCCTTGTGTCTCCTCCTCTAAATTTTCACATCTACCAATCACATCAAAGGCTTTCTCTAAGACTGCCCATACTTTTAGTTCTCATCTTCTTTGATTAGATTGTCTTTTGAGTTACTTAACACTTCTTTGTTAAGTTCACCTTTTGTTAGTTAGTTGACCTTTTTGTGATTAATTTAACCTCTATAATTACTTAACATCTTTTTGTATTAAAATACTTCACCTTTTGTGATTAATTTAACCTTTTATAGTTACTTAACACCTTTTTTATATTAATATCTAAAAATAGACTTAGCTTAAAGTTCTAGCTTCACTATAAGGTAAGAGCCAAGTACCTTCAAAGTTCAATCAGGAGATTACAACTTTATCTTCCCCTAAAGTACATCTAAGTAGGGTGGAGTAATTTAAAGTTCACACATTTCATCTCTCATTTCTATTTCTTTGTACAAATGCCTTGCTCTGCCTGGAATGTACTCTCTTTTTCTCTCTTAACTCCTGGAATTATTGATTTTCTTCAAGATTCAGTTCAGAAGCAGTTTCATAATGAGACCTTTCATTGATCCCAATAATTAATGCTCTCCCTCTCCAGAATTACTTTGTATTTACTAATCTGTATATATGTAATATAACACCCTGTGGAATATAAGCTCCCTGAAAGCAGGTATCACTTATATCCCTGACATGTAGCACAGTGCCTTGTGCACAGTAAATGTTTACTAAGTATATGCAGAATTGAAATTTGCCTTGTTTATTAGAAATAACACTGGAATGGGGGTCAAGAAACACAAGCCCCAGTTACAGCTCTTTGATTAGCTCTCAAGGGATCTTTGGCAAGCCATATAAATGATTAAATGATGTCTGTTCCAACTCTCAGAGAGGGGAAGAAATTTATGATCCTTAACTAGTATACCAATATTATAATTATGGCCACTCAGAGATTAATAGAGAATAATTATTGCAAGTCCTCAGCTCTAATTCAGACATATTTGTATATTTTAATGTTTCATTGTAAGAATACTTCAAATATTTTGTGAATATGCTGTTATCTTCTGTTTTCCCTCTCTATTATCTTGTTCATTCATTGATGTTTACATATTATCTCCCCCATATAAACACGAGCTCCTTAAGAAGCAGGGACTCTCTTTGGCCTTTGAATCCCCAATGCTTAGCATATGTATGTAAAAGCACTTAATGTATATTGATTTATAGCTTGATAACCCAGCGGTGCCTTCTCATATTGTGGTATTCTTGGTTTCAGTAATACCACTGTGGGAAGGAAATTTACTCTTCCTCCTTCTTCTGGGTTCTCACACTTGAGCTCATCTCCTGCCTATTATTTGACCTGGAGGCCAGGACTGTGTGAAGGAAATTATTGGGTGAATTGAGGATAGAATGGCATCCAGAAAAAGGCAGCAGTAGAGTCAGGAGATCATGAGACAGGGGGCAGGGTGATCTCCCCTGCAATGTCCCCTAGACTTCCCCACCCTCAGGTGGTACAGGTAATAAAGAAAGCCATAGTTGGCTCTCAAGATATGACATGTGAGAGTTAGTGGGCAGAGAGAGGGTTTGATAAACTCAGTCAAGAGGGGATTCCCTTCTCTTCTCTTCTGCATTTGTTAATGATTGGACTTACCTGTGTAGCATGACTAGGGGGCCCTACTGGTAGCCACAAAGTAAATGGAGCAATAAAGAAATTACCTTTTATATTTCTTATTTTTCCATCCTTTTCCCCTACTACTTTTGATTAATAAAATTATTTATTTACAGCCAGTCTCATAATTTTCACTCTTACACCACCTTAGAAAATGTTTCGTTTTGTTGATGCCCTCAATTTAAAAATGAAATGTGTTGATAACTAAAATCTCATATGAGACAATAAATTCAACTTTCTTATACACTCAAAGCCAATACTAAAGATAAGTGACTGATTTTTCAATTTTGTGTCTCACAAGTAAAATTTAGAGCCACAGAGTGGCATAGTAGGTACAAAGCTGGCATTGACATCAGGAAGACTTGTGGTCAAGTTCTACCTTTGATACATACTGGTTGCATAACCCTAAACATTTTAGTTAATTTCTTAATACTCCTAGGCAACTCCTTAGAAAGATTATGAGTGATTGGGAAATACATGATGAAATGAATGGAAATATAAATTAAACAAAAGAAAGATGTCACTTGAAATGTTATAGTGAGTTCCTTCATCAGGAACTTCCTGTACCATAGAAATGACAATTCTGGTCCTATCTAAACAAAATATAAACTCCAGCCTTTTTGTTCTAACATTTTTTCTTTGCAATTCCTATGTCTAGAAAAAGCTTCTGCAAATAGGAGACACTTCATAAATCTTTTTTGGATAGGATCGTATTAGATCTCTTTTCCCTCTTGCATCATACATATGCTAAATATTATTGAAATGGCCAAGACGCATAGGATGGGGAGAGAGGCAACATGGCTATAAAATGCCCAAAGTTTTTGAAGCTCCACCAAAATAAAGGAATTTGGTGGTATCAGAAGAAGTCTTTCATTTATATGAAGATAGATAGGGACTGAAACAAAGACAGAGGGAAAGGCAGAGAGAGAAGTAGAAATAGAAACAGATATAGAAATAGAGAAATAGATAAGACATAGAGAGAACTAACAGCTCTCTTGTGGTGAGAAAGAACTAGAAACTGACAGGATGTTCATCAGTTGGGGAAATGGCCAAACAAGTGGTGGTATGTGAATGTAATGGAAGCTATAAGAAATGATGAACAAGATGATTGCAAAAATATGTAGACTTATATGAAGTGATACAAAGTGAAGCAACCAGAACCAGGAGAATACTATACACAGTAACAGTGATAATTAATAATGATCAACTGTGAAGGGCTTAATTATAATCAGAAATGCAAAGATCCAGGACAATTTCAAGGGACTCACTGATAAAAATGGCTGTCCACAACCTTGCAAGAAACTGATGGAGTCTGAATACAGATTCACTTATTTCCTCCATGAATTTTTCTCTAGTAGAAGTGATGTGTGTCTTCTTTCACAACATAATAAAATGGAATAATATGTGCATGATAGCACATGTACAACCTACATCATATTACCTACCATCTCAGGGAGAGGGGAGGTAGGAGGGGAAAGAAGGAGGGACAGTACATGGCTCGCAAGATGTCAGAAAACAAATTACTAAAATTACATCTCCCCATAATATGGAAAAACATGAAAAATGCATGTAGAGATAGAGGCTGAGCTAGAACTAGAAACAGATTGAGGTAGAGATAGAAACATTGATATATACATTTCAAAATGAAGTCAATCTAATTTAAAGACATTCAGGAGGATAGGTAAGACATGGATTAATCACTACCAGATACTCCACAGTAGGCATTTAAAATTTTATTCAGAGTCTCAGGTAGTTTGGGGATGGTGAAGAACCATTTCTCCAATTAAGCCAGGATTGATAGCACATCGGTAATAAAGTGCTTCCTAATGTCAGAATTTGCACTCTATTTTAATATATTGTTTCCTCTTCAGGAAAAAGGAATTCTATGAGTTACTTCAAGTATTTCTATTCAAAGACAACCTCCTCTATAATGGGAATACTGCGTTCACTGCAGCTGAAGGAGCTAACTGGCTATGTGCTCCCTTCTCTGAGTAAGGGATATATTACTTAATGCCCAGGAGATCATACTTCAGAAGAACAGGATACCCTGGGAACTGTTGGTATTTGGCCAGTGTTGTCAATATGTTTTTGCCTAATAAGAGCACACTCATTGCCTTGTCTCACATCCAGGAACTTCAACTCAATTGGGATAGTTTGGCATTCATTGATTTAGAAGATTTTATTGCACAGTGAAGCTAAAAAAAAAAACACTATGTGGTACAAGCAATTAGTATTCAGATCAATACTATTCAGTTCATGGGTTTGGGGAGTATCATTAAAGTCTATACTAGAATTTTTTATATTGCACAATTCTGAAAGTAGAAGACAGAGAGAAACTGCTAGGATTCTAGAAATATTCTGTAGGTGCAAGCAGATTGATGGTAAAGGGAGTGGACAGCAAAGTAAAAATGGAGCATACGGGAATCCAAGGAATCTTATCCACACGGCAATGACCAAAATTCATCTATGAAGTCCCTAATACCTTTGGGATAAGCTACATATCTCTAGAACACAGGGTCCATGCTTCTTAGAATGCTCCTAAAAAGAATGAACTCCTGCCCCTTTCTCCAATGGTAATTGAAGTGTACAAAAAGTATATTGTGATCAGACTGCATCAAGAAATAAAAAAGGACTTTAACCCTATTGCAAAAGTTAAATATAGTTCACAAAATCACAGAACTTTAGAGTTGGAAGGGGCCACAGAAGCTATCCAGTCCATATAACAACATCAACAACAATAAACTCTTTTATAATATCCCCAACAAGCTATCATCACGACATTGCTTGCAGAACTTCATGAATGAGAGCCTACCCTCCCTCCTCGCCCATTACCTGCTAAAAAACTCCACTTTTGAATGGTTCTAATATTGGGGAAATTGTTGGTCTTTTTCTTTGCCTTTTTGAAATTTCCAACCATCACTCCTAATTCTGTCCTCTGGGGGGAAAGTAGAACAAATCTAACTCCTTTTCCACATGGCAAATCTTTAATAATTAAAGATAGACAAGAACTTTAAGAAGGACAATCACATGACCATGAGAATATTATTTTCCCAACTTTTTGAGGGACTGATTAGAGAGGGGAAAATATAAAATCTAGGAGACAAGTTAAGAGGCAATTATAAAAATCTGAAGGAAAGATAATGGTGTCTGAATTAGGAAGGTGTTTCTGTTAGTGGAAAGATGAAGATTGATATAAAAGATGTCCCATATTAAAATATAGGGGAAGAAACAATAAGTTTTTCTAGATGGATACCACTCCTGAGTGTTGGAAAGCCTCTATCACTTCCCTAGGCTGTAAATATCATAGAAAAGGAGAAGACAGATGAGAAATGACCAGATGGACAGAAAAAACCAGGAGAGAGGGGTGTCCTGAAAACCTGGAAAGAAGAGAATATCAAGGAGGACAAGGTGACCAACAGTATCAAAGGCTGCAGAGAAGCTAGGAGAACAACCATTGAGAAAAGCTTTTGGATTTGGCAACCGATAGAGCATTATTATCTTGGGAGATGGCACTTTCCAAGAAATGGTAAGAGTGAAAGCCAGCTAGTAAAGGGTTAAGAAAAGATGAGGAAACTTCCTCTGTCCATGCAGGTGAGTAGCTCCTCTGCCATGTATACTTTTATACAGATGCCTAAAGTATGGAAAATTTAAACTTGGTCAGAATTACTTTAAGAAGATGAAAAAGCTGAGATAGATTTCAAGGGCAGTTGGAGCAAAACTGGATACAGTGAATAGGTCATACTCACACTCTACAGTTTAGGTGACGATGGCTTGAAACAATTGGCATGGAAAAAACAATGGAAATGAGGGCAATGGGAACAGAAAGGTATGTGGGTAAGAGAGACAGTATATTTATCAATGTTATTAGTAATCATAATATGTCATGGATAAATGTGCATTGCAAAAGAGAAAGTATTTATATATCTTATAACCAAACTAACTATATGTGACTAATACACACACACACACACACACACACCAATGTTTAAGAAACAAAATTGATAATGATTGCTTTTAGATAGGATGTAGATAAGAGAATCAGTGACTTCCATGGCATAGCAAAATCTTAAATAAGGAAACTCCATCTACCTATGTAATCGAGATAATTTTATAGAATTACCAAGAGCAATGAGATTTTAAGTGGCTTGCTATGGGTCACATAGTCTAAAGGTGTCAAAGGCAGAACTTAAACTCAGATCTTCCTGAGTACTATATCACTTTGTGATGCACTATATCACGTTGCTATTAACACACACACACACACACACACACATGTGCACACATACACACATGCACACACACACACAGAATTTCAGAATTCCACTATTGCTTTTGGAATAATACTGAAATATCCACCTTTTCTGAAATCATATTTGTAAAAAGTACTTATCACAGAAATACACACATACATATACACATGTATACATCATTTCAAAAACCATTATTATTTTTAGAAAAAAACTACTCATAGTCAATGCTGATATATCCACTTTTACTGAAATGATCTCCATAAAAACTGCTTAGCCAATAATTGGCATATAGTAGGCAATTAATAAATGCTTGTTACATCTTTATAGGAAAGTACCATCATTTATATGAATTGAATTACAAGAGTCTGATGACTACCTTAAGGCCAGTCAAATATACTATTTCACATATCATTTAAAATGGCTTGTAAAATTAGTTATTTCTATTTTATGTCCATCTTTCTTTTAAAAAGCAACCCTTGCCTTCCATCTTAGAATCGATATTACGTATTGGTTCCAAAACAGAAAAATAATGAGGGCTAGACAATGGGGATTAAATGACTTGCCTAGGGTCGCACAGCTAGAAAGTGATAGCCATCCATATGAACTATGTGATGAGGAAATGTTTGTTTTAAAGAAAAATTAAAATCAAAGTATATTAATAAGGACATAAAACAAACATTTAAGGACAATAAGGGTTTATTAGTATTCTATTAATCAGTTTTGTCTACGATGTACAATATGCAGAACTGTTCACGTATTAGTGGGGAAACTGCAACAGCAGCCCACAGAACTATTTGTGGTACAGCTGTTGGATTTTCTATTCCCTAGCAATAGCCAGTGGCAGAGAGATTTTGAAATGAATCCCCACAGGTCCTGAACAATGATAAACTCTATTCCATTAATCTCCACTCCACAGGACTCAGCATTTAAAGGAGTACCCTAACTCAACCTCTTCACTCTAAGTTGCTATTCGACTCCAGCCCTTCCTCACAACTGGGCAGAAGATTGTTTTGACTGGAATTAGACAGGCAGAAATGCCACGGTGCCAAATGCTTCTTTGTAAAACACCTGCTGCCAGCTTCTAAATTCTTGTTATCTCCACAACATGTTTTAATCTTTTAACAGTTGGTTTATTGGTGCGGAGAGAAGGGGTCTTTTGTGTTTCTCCTGGGTTGGCACCCAGTCCTGGCACCATGCTGTTCTTGAAGAGATATTTTGCTGGACAGTACCCAAGTGATTTAGATAAAGCAGAGGCAACATGGGCCTGCCAGCTCAGCTTCATTTGATAGTTTTTTAAAAACCCGCAGAGCACGGGGCATCCTCACCTCTCAGGACTGACCATGGTCATTAACTTTCTCTTCTGTATCTTCACCTTCTTTGATTCCGTAGCTTAGCTCCAGAGTGAGCCTGTGGAAGGGGACTTTGGAGATGGAGACTTTCCGAAAAAGGATGAAGTCCTATAACAGGCAATTGAAAAACTCATCTTTGTAACTTATAATATCCCACGACAAAAATACGTTTTCAAAAACTATCCCTGTGAGCATAGATGGATGGGAGAGAATTCATTAAATCCTTATGAGTATCCAAATAGGTACTGCACAGTTGTGTGTGTGTGGGGGGGGGGGGGGGGGGATATTTGAAATGCCTTTTAAAGTCCATTTGACAAGGAAATGCCTGTTTCATGAGTTCCATAAAAAATACAAGGAAACAATTCTTTTTAAAATAATCATTAGAATGATGCTCGGCTGATGTGGAAAGTGTCATCAGTCCATGGGAGATAGGTCTGCATTTTGTGACCTGAGTGAAAATTCTTCAACTAATTCTTTTACAGACACTATATAGCTGGGTTAGTCTACTGATAAAAAAGTTAAATGAATAATTACTCCTTCCCTGGAGGTCTGATGATTTATCTACAAGAGAGTTCTATAATCAAAACCTTTACATCTAAAGACAATATTATAATACTTGTAAATACTGAATTCTAGGTAATTTTTTACATTTTCACTTTTGAAATTCATTTTAATATTTGTTATAGTAAATCTTCCTCTTAAGAAATGGAATTAACTGGTACAAAAATATTCATAGCTGCTCTTTTTGTGGTGGCAAAGAACTGGAAACTAATTAGATGCCCATCAACCAGAGAATGACTGAACAAGTTGTGGTATGTGATTATAATGGAAAACTATTGTACCATAAGAAAAGATGAACAAATCGATCACAAAAATCCCTGGAAAGACATATAAAGTGATACAAAGTGAAATGAGCAGAATCGGGAGAATGCTGTAAACAATAACAGCAATAATATATGATGATCAACTGTGAATGACAATTATCAGCAATACAATGATTGAGGCCAACTCTAAGGAACTCATCATGAAAAAGGATATCCATCACCACAGAAGAACTGATGGAGTCCAAATGTGAACTTAAGTATAGCATTCTTTATTTTGTCCATGAATTTTTCTCTAATATAAGTGACATGTATCTTCTTTCACAATATGGTGAACACAGAATTGAATATTTCATGATAGGACATGTATAACCTATAATATATTATCTGCACTCCTGGGGAGGGAAGAGGAGTGGGAGGTGGAAGAGAGAAAACATGGATTGTATAATTTCAGAAAACTATTATTAAAATTAAATCTACATGTAATCTGGGAAAAAATTAAATACAAAGATAAAAATGAAACAGTTCCTGCCCTCATAGAGCTTACATTCTGTCAACTAATTCATCATGTGCAACAAGATGCAACTAAGAATACATACAAATATATCTGTGTGTGTATGTACTTACACAAAATCAGAGATGGGGAATGAATTGTCTTGTGCAAAATAAACATGAAGAAGAATGTATTAGAATTTGCTGGAACAAAAGGTAAGTGAAAGGGGATAATATATAATAAGACTAGCTAAAGAAGAATGTTAAGACTCAGCTAAAATCTTATCTTCTGCAAAAGGCCATTTCTGAGTGTCCTACACCCCTGTACCCTACTGCTAGTGTCTTCTCTCTGAAATGAAATCTCATTTATATTTTGTATATCTTGTATGGCCCTAGTTATTTGTGTGTCTCCCCCATTTGACTGTGAGCTCCTTAATGGCAGGCACCATGTTTTTGCCTTTCTCTGTATCTCTTACACTTAGCACAGTGCCTGATACACAGCAGGTAAACTTAAATGCTTGTGTTGATGATGGTGGTAATATGATGCTAGATATTTATCACAGATAGGAATATCATTCTGACAAATGAGTGGCAGATTTCTTTAAAAAGAGAGGGACTTAAGGAAGGAGGACTAAGTCAGAGGCTGACACAATTGTCCAGGAGAAAGAGAGGTGATCAGGATCTAAACTAAGGAGATAGCCCCATAAGCATAGGGAAAGAGATGGATACAAGAAATACCATGCAACTAGAATTGAAATGGGTTTAGTTAAATGGGGCTGTGTGTGAATGTCCTAGAGTCAGGGAGACTCATCTCCTCAAGTTCAAATCTGGTCTTAGACATTTACTAGCTGTGTGACTGGGAACATCATTTAACCCTGTTTGCCTCACTTTTCTCATCTGAAAAATAAGCTGGAAAAGGAAATACCAAACTACTCAAGTAGTTTTGCCAAGAAAATCGAGAAAGGGTGAGAGAGAGAGAGAGAGAGAGAGAGAGAGAGAGAGAGAGAGAGAGAGAGAGAGAGAGAGAGAGAGAGAGAGAAAGTGAGAGAGAGAGAGAGAGAGAAAGAGAGAGAGAGAGAGAAAGAGAAAGAGAGAGAGAGAGAGAGAGAGAGAGAGAGAGAGAGAGAGAAAGAGAAAGAGAGAGAGAGAGAGATTTTGAGAGAGATTTTGAGAGAGGTAGATAGGTAGGTAGGTGGATAGGTAGGTGGATAGATAGATGGATAGACAGACAGACAGACAGACAGGCAGATAGGTAGATAGGTAGGTATGTAGATAATGTGTACAATTTTATAAATATCTTTCTTTACCTAACCCACCATACAATGGACAAAATAACTCATTCAGCTGTCATTTACAATGACTAACCTTTAAAATTGGCTCATAACAGAATTGCTGAAGGTCTGAAGTCTGTTGTTCCATTGTACTTATAGATGGTTCAGCAATTTTTTTAAATGGTGCCAATTAGGTGACAATAGATTTTACTGAGAGCTGTGTTTGCCAAATTGTTCATTTGTGATAGATTCCAAATCTTGTTTTAAATGGATAAAAGAGCAACAGGTTGTAATTGTCAGGGCTATCTCAAACCCTGGAAATGAAGAATGTGGATTACATATCCCAAATTCCTCTCTGTAGGAAAGGTTTTACTTGTCAATAAGAGATTAAAAATAACAGTCAGGGGTTGGACAATAATATCTCGGTCTCAGGCCAATTTTAGCACGTATGCATCTGAGGCTTTTGCCTTTTTCTCCCCCATAATCCTCTTAGTGTCTTCTTTACCTCAATGAGCAGGAAGATTCTGAAATAAAGCATCCTAGAGATGCCTGTCACCCTTGCCCTGAATTTATCTTTAAAGGTGCTCCTTTTGAAGTTATCAAATTACCATTCCCAACACACTTCACCTTCCTACATGTAATTGGAGATATTTTCCTGAATAGATTTTAAGTGATGCCCTGGCTAAGGGAGAACACTTTTTCTTTCAGAGCTTCTCTTTACTAACCAGGCTAACTTGTCTTTGTTTCCTTTATTATCATTATGATAGGTAGAACTTTTATTCAAATCTACCTCAACCTTCCTATGTCCCCAAATCCTCTCCGTTTCTCTCTGTCTCTCTAACTGTCTGTCTGTCTGTCTGTCTCTCTCTCTCTCTCTCTGTCTGTCTCTGTCTCTCTCTCTCTAATATATATAGACAGACAGAGAGAGAGAGAGAGAGAGAGAGAGACTGTGAAAGTTTAAGATCAGCATGCCCTTATTACATTTCACTTGTTAATCAATTCCCATCAATTACTATAAAACAATATCACATATAAATGAGTTCATCTCTGACAATTCACCTTTACTTGGGGAAAATGAATGTTCATCCAACCTGTTGTTCAGTTGTTTCAATTGTGCCTTTGTCAGACACTCCTGGCCCAGGAATATATCCACTGTGCCACTTAGCTGCCCAATTCATACTTACACAGTAATCCAATTTGATGACATTTTGGCAGTTGACAAAAATAGACACCCCCCCCAGAAGTTTTTCTAGCAGATTCTCCTGTCATGACAAGAAGTTTTTACCTTCTGACTTATCCAGCAATGACCAAGTTTCTTTAGCTGTATTTTTTCATGTCAGTGAAGAATCACACTTCGTAAGTCTATAGTCTATATATACTGCAATACAGTATGATCTATCCTACTTAGAATTCTTTTCTGAAAATTGTACCAAGGGTTCTCTTGTAGTAGCATAGCAAAGTGATTTTCTGTGATATTAATGAAATAGCACACTAAAGATGTGTCCTCATATAGCTCTTGTTTTCTTTGATCATCTAGCATGAGCCTATTATTCATATATAACTCTAAAACATGAGCCAATCAGAATTGGAAAAGACTTAGAGATCTCCAGAATATTAGTGTGACCTGCCATCCTGCCCCACCTCTTGAGATAAGAAGTTCTATCTGATGATAATAGTGTGTTTTCATAAATACTAAATTGGATGGCATAGTGGAGAGAGTGCTGGACCTAGGGTCAGAAATACTCACCCTCCTGAGTTCAAATATGGCTTCAGACATGTAGTAGTTGGGTCACCCTGAGTAAGTCACAGAGCCCTGTTTGCCTCAGTTTCTTTATTTATAATATTAATTCGAGAAGGCAATGGCAAACCATAGCAGTAACTTGGCCAAGAAAACCTAAATGTGGTCATGAAGGGTCAGACATGAATAAAAACTACTAAAATCCTA
The DNA here is from genome assembly GCF_027887165.1 of Monodelphis domestica. Taxonomy (NCBI): domain Eukaryota; kingdom Metazoa; phylum Chordata; class Mammalia; order Didelphimorphia; family Didelphidae; genus Monodelphis; species Monodelphis domestica. Next base: position 45,523,492 of record NC_077232.1, on the reverse strand, counting down.
AAATCCCTACTTTTATCATCAATAGGAATGGTAGTATTGTAGTTAGAGTTGTTATGGGATTCAGAATATATAATGGATATGAAATAATTTTGAGAGATGTGAAACATAAACCACTGTAAGTTGAAGTATGTCATTTAGGTATTGGATTTGGTCATATATTTGATGTTTTTACCACTTCTAAATTATGGAAATGAAGATGTATAATCAAACAATCAATAAACATTTATTACTGATGTACTATGTTCTAGTCAGTATGCTAAGTTCTGGAGAGCACAAAGAAAAGAAAAAGAACCACTAAAATTCTTCCATCCCTCAAGGAGTTTACATATTAATGGAGAATACCACATGTGAATAAATAGATACATGTAAGAGATTTAAATAGTAGAAAGTAACCTTGCATGGGAAGGTTCAAGTGGATGTGGGAACTCAGGAAGGCTTCCTATAGAAGGAAGGCCAGGGATACTGAGAAGTAGAGGTAAGGAGAGAGTTCTAGGCATATGTGGCAGCCTGTTCAAAGATGGGAGATAGAGTGTCATATATGATATGTAAGGAATAGGAAATAGGCTTGTATTGATGGATCACAGAAGGTATACCAGGGAGTAAAGCACAAGAAGGTCACAAATATTGGAAAATACTATATTGTCAAAAGCCTAGGAGAGAGGTGCTATTATCATCCACCATTTTATAGATGAAGAAACTGAGGTAGATAGTGGTTAAATGACTTATTCAGGGTCTCAGAGCTAGTGTGTAAGGCTGGATTCAAACTTAGATCTTCATGTCACTGTGCTAAATGCTCTATCCATTATATCCCCTAGATTCTAACCATGAAGTTCAGATAGAAGAAATATTAATGAGAACTGAAGTACTAAAAGAGAGTTTCATGAAAGGTAGCACTGCAGTGATTTCTTGAAGGAAGAATAACTTTTGATAGAGAGTCAGTTAATTAATGTTTATTAGGTAATTAAATGTTCCAGGCACTGAGGAAGTAGTCAACAGAGGGAAAGCACTAGTGCTAAGGGAAATTGGGAAAATTTTTCCTGTGGAAAGCAGGAATTTATCTGAGAATTGAAAGAAATCATGGAAGTCTGAGATGGAGAAGGAGAACATTCCAGGCATAAGAAACAGCCAGTGAAAATGCTCAGAAATGGGAGATAGAGTATCTTGGACAACAGCTAGAATACCAGTGTTACTGAATTACAGAGTATGTGGGGGAGTATAAGGAGAATACAAATATAAGGAGGGCCAAATTATAAAGGATTTTGAAGTCTTATATTTGATCCTAGAAGTAAATGAGACCCAATGAAATTTATTGGGGCAGGGTGAAGAAAAGCATGTTTTTAAGAAGTTCTCTGTAGAGGCAGTTACTTAGTACATGGAGAGAATGCCAAGCCCAAAGATGGGAGATCCTAGGGTGAAATCTTGTCTCAGATACTTCCTAGCTGTGTGAGCTTGGGCAAGCCACTTAACCTCTGCTTGTTACTACTCTTCTGCCTTGGAACCAAAACTTAGTAGTGATTCTATGATTCTAAGATGAAGGTTGAAATAATTGTGTGTATGTATGTATGTATGTATATATGTATGTATATATATATATATAACTAAATATAATTATTTCTAGAAAGATACCTGATAGTAATGGGATTTTAGTGGATCAAGGAATGATTGTGTAGGGCCAGTATCAGAAGGACACAGGGTTTGGGAAGTCCAACAGGATAAAGTTTACAGATACCAAGAGCTATTAAACAGGGTTTATTTAAGATAAGGGAAGGAAGGGAAGGGAATTGAGATGATCTATCTAAAGAATATAAATAAACCTCAAACCAAATCTAGTTAGTAGCTTCAGAGAGAGAATATCTGCACTGTCAATTTCCTCTCTACCTAAGAGTTCCAATTCCTATAATAAAATACACTTCACTAACCAAATTCCCCCATTAGATGGTAATAGAGGTGGTAAGGTTGGAAGGTAAGCAGGAACAGGGCTCAAAGGGAAGCTCTCACTGACAGATGGCTTTAGGTGTCTCAAGCAGCTCTGTAGGAATATATCTCAGTCAGCATCAACAGGATACACAGGAACAGGTACTTAGTAAGATGGATCACAAGGAAAGCCACAGGAGAAATAATAGCTAGTTCATCAGGTCCACCCTAGAAGACTAAACAAACTAAACCTCCTACTTAACTGTAAATTAGAAAAAGACTGTCCTGTCACTTCTCCAGAATTCTCGAACCTTCCTGCTTCTACCTTTTCAGCAGCTCCTGATCCTGTTCATTTCCTTATAACAGTTCCCCCCTTTTCACAAAGCCAAAATAGTGTTGAAAACAATATTTTGGTATTTGTGTACTAATAAACTTATATTTTCCTTAAACTAAAATTCTTATCCAAAACAACAAACAACCTATACTCATCTACCTTATTCTATCAAATACTATCTTACTCTAGGGATTTAAACAAGGAAAGGAAAAGGGAAATTATCCAATAAACAATTGCAAAGTTCAAAATAAAGATCAAACACGTGTAAAAGCAAAATAAGCAAATAACATCAAAATCAAAATACAAACACAAATTTCTTGCGAAACATTACAATCATAAAATACTACTCTTATCAACTAATACAGAAAAATTCTATTACTATTGCAATGTACAAACAGAAAACTTAGACAAAATAATTGAAAAATACAATGAACACAACATTTCATAAGTTTTACCAAAAAAAAAATTAAACCAAGCCATTAAACTTTCCTGCTTCTGCCTTTTCAGCAGCTCCTTCTCCTGCTCATTTCCTTATAACAAGATATGAGGTTGGTTTGTTTCTTTTTTAAAGCAGTTACTGAATGACAGAACCTTGGCTAACTGCTTTACCAATATTATCTCATTTTATCATTGCAACAACTCTGGGAGGCAGGTGATACAGGTGTCTTCATTTTATAGTTAAGGAAACTTAGGCAGTCAGAGATTAAGTGACTTGCCAAGGGTCACACAGTTAGAAAGTATCTCAGGCCAGATTTGAACTTTGAATTTCCTGACTCCAGATACATCATTCTATCCACTGCACCACCTAGCTGCCAGGGGTATACAATGAGATGGATGGGTACGAAACCATTAAAAGTGAATCACATAGCCAGACCTGTTCCTTTGGAAGGAACTGAGTGTGGAGAAGAGACTAAAGCAAGGAGAAATATGTGGTATAATGTCCAAGTGTGAGGTGATAAATGCCTACACTCAGGTGGTGATAGTGTCAGAGAAAAGAGGGGGATATAAGCCAGAAATATTATAAAAGTAAGATATTATATTATAAATGTTTATTATGAAATATACACTTGTTTTATATTATAAGTTATTTATATCATAGAAATTTATTTAAATAGAAAAGTAAAATATAAATATATTTTATATCATAAAATATATAAATATAAATTATGCATAAATATAATATATGATATGACTATTATAAATAAAAACTTAAGAGATATTATAAAGGTAAAATATTATAAAGGTACCCTCAGCAAGAAAGATGTAAAGGAGGTCATTTTAGCCATGGGGAATATCAGTTCATTCTGGATAGAGTAGAGAGAATATAGTTGAAGAGGGCCAGGTCATATTGTATCTTGAGTCGAGCAAAGAAGTTGAGATTTAACATCATGGTAAACTAAAAAAAAACGCTGAAACCTTCTGAGCAATGATGAAAATAACATTTAAGGAAAATTGGCCTGGCAGTAGTATGAAAGGTTTGCTGGAGAAGGGAATAAATTGTCAAACCAGTATTGCTATAATCTAGACATGAAGCGATAAAGAATTGGATGTACATTTTGTGCAAGAGATTATCAGCCTCTATTCTTTACTCATGATAACAGGAAATGAAATTATATTGATATAAAATGAGCTCTCTTCCAGATTTTGCCATTTGTTTTCTGGTGTTTTACATTCAATAGGGTGCACATGATACAATGACTGCACAGATATTCATGGCTTAAGAATGGTAGAAACTTTGTGTCACCCCATTTTACAAATACATGTACACATTGAGAAGGATGGTTTTCTTTTATTTCAATAGCCTGGAATGTCCCCTTTTTCCCATGCTTCTTTTGGTACTCATTCTCTAACTCTATAGGCTTTCCATGGATGCTCTGTCAACCATCCAAAAGCAGTCCTGATTTTCATTAACCAAACAGTTCTCTTTGCTTAAACTAGAAGTATAAAACACAATTAAATTAAGCATGTGATGAATCACATTACTGCCTTACTCTCAGCATCAAGGATTATGTCTTTGAACAAAGTGTCTTTGAAAATAAATGTTCCCTAAATTGAACTGAGAGACAGCTAGGTGGCATAATGCATAAAGTGCCAGGCCTGAAGTCAAAAAGATCTGAGTTCAAATTTGGCCTCAGACACTTACTAGCTGTTTGTTTCTGGGCACTGAGTCACTTACCCTTGTTTGCCTGAATTTTTCATCTATAAAATGAAGTGAAGAAGGAAATTACAAACCATTTCTTTGCTAAGAAAGCCACAAATGGGGTAACAAAGAGTTAGACAAGACTGAAAATGAACTGAAATGAAAATGAGTACATTGAGCTGAACTGAATGACACAAAGCTGAGAAAACAGAAAGGCCATTTCTTTGCCAACATAATAATGAAGGAGCTTGGACTAGATGACCCCAAAGGTCTTTGAGCTCTAATCTTCTATGATTCCAACATTTCTTTGATTCCAAAAACTTAAGGCCATCTAGTTAGTATCTCTTAGAAGCATCCTTATTTCCTAGACTAAGCTCACTGAGGATCAGGGACCATTTTTGCAAAAATAGTACATTATATATGCTCACAAATGCTTACTGAATTGCTGTTGAATTATGATTTAGGAGGAGACTTAAATTTAAAAAAGTTTGTCATTATATAGGCATTTATATGAGTGCTTCTGCCTTTCATGAAATAAATTTGTAATTCAAGACAAAATGAGTAAGGAAAAAATAAAAGAACATAAATCTGAAAAATCTATGTAGAAACTTTCTGAAGTGACTGAAACCAACTCCTACTTACACTGATAAGTCAGATTCCTAAAGTCCCTTCAGGGTTCTAGAGCTACTCCTAAAAGGCTAGGAAGTATTTGTTGAGGCTTGTGATGCCCATCCTGTCTTCAGCTGATCAAGGAAACTACTGAACTGCAATAAGAAGGTGAGAAGACTTCTTGGCCATTGGGTCTGAGGATTGGGAAGGGAAGAAAGAGAGAGGTTTGGACCAGGGCTCTGTCTCTCCCCCTACTCCTCCCAGATGATTCCCTCTCTTCTAGAAGGATCTCTCATCTCCCCTTGCTTAAAACTTTCTGGTTCTGAATTTGCTCCTTGGTTTTACACAAGCCAGTCTAAACTCTCCTTATACACAGTTACAATCAACTAAGACTTTTTCTCCACTCAGCCTAAAGCCTATGATTGATTGAGTGGGATATGGTCTTACCCAGTTCAAGTATCAAGGATATATCATTTCCTTAAGTAGGGTGTGGGTGATCTAAATGATATATTCAATTAATTCCTATCTTTACTCATATCACTTATATATTTATATCTCTATATAAGTAGAATATTGGACATAATCATCTGCCACAAAAAAGATAGTCAGTGATCTCTACAGAAAACAAAAGAGCAAGAAATATTCCCAACTCTTTTAACCAAATTAATTTTTATTGTTGATCAGTCATTTTTTTCAGTAGTGTCTGACTCTTCATGACTCCATTTGAGGATTTCTTGGCAAAGATATTGGAGCGATTTGCCAGTTCCTACTCCAACTCATTTTACAGAGTAGCAAACAGAGGCAAACTTGGTTAAGTGACTTGCCCAGGGTCACACAGATAATTTGAGACCATATTTGAACTCAGGAAGATGAGTCCTTTTGACTCCAAGCTCTATCCATCACACCAGCAATCCTATCAAATTAAGTTTATAAATTCCTTTTAATAAGGTATCTGAGATCCTTTACTATCCTCTGAATATCTTGGGTCTTTACATCTAGGATTCATCCTTTAGTAACCAAAGCACCACCAGAGTCCTAAATATTTTCTTAATCCACTGACCAATTATTGTCAATGGACTTCATTTTATAACTGATACACGTACTATTATTTTCAACTCCTTACTATTTAATGGAAATCCAATTTCTTGGCAACAAAGTCCTTGTGTCAGAATGTAAGCAGTATCATACAAATACCACAAAATGCAGTCATCATAAATTAACAACACTTGATCATTGTCACAATTTAAAGAAAAGTAGTTAAAAGATGTAATAATAAAAAATAGAAAAAGCAAATAGTAATTATAATTCAATATATTTTCTTTCATTTCTGAGTCTTCTTTCTTCAAAAGAAAGTATAAACATTGTAATTCATTCATTTCCATCATTGTAATTATTGTAGGTAAATAGAAGAAACAACTTCCTTGATAAAATAAATAGCCAAATGTTCAAGGGGGAATTGAAAACAGAAAATTCTCTTCCAGGAACCATCAATGATAATAACTATATAATATTTTAAGGTTTACAAAAACCTAGTGCCTTCCTTCTGAAAATATGTCCAAGTGATCATATAAATATATATTATATATTATTATGTGTCTTTACATAATATCATATATATATATGCATATAGTAAGTAGTTGTATGCATGTTGTTCCCCCATTGGACTTTGAGCCCTTTGAAGGTAAGGATTGTTTTTGTTTTTCTTGGCATCCCCAGCACTTGGCATGTAGTTGACCTATAATAAATGTTCAGTCAGATAGGAGGGGCATCTCTAGTATTCAGTGAGCTATTATGGCACCATAATGGATCTCAACAAAACTAAAGTTCAATAATGTCATTACCACTTCCAGCTCTGTCGCACCCATACCTCAAGATAACCAAAGATCTCAAACCCATCAATTAATTTGGGGGAGGAGGGTGGTGTCTACCTCAAATATGTGAAGTCTTATCCTGGCAAAATATCCAGATGAGAAATATTGTTCCAACACCAAGAAGATGGCTGAAGCAGGTGCTATACAATGCTTAGAGATTGGTCAGGCATAAAAGAGGTCAAAGTAATTTGCTGCATCCCAGCCTATTACCAGCCATCTTAACTTTTATCCTGACATAGACTGATGACTCTGGAAGAGTGACACTGATGACTTTGTGCAACTCTGTCTCACTTAAATCCAATTCCTGGACAAGTCAAGACATTACCTCATGATGTCACTGGCCCTCTTTGAAAATGAATTCATAAAAATAAGAGCAATCCTCCAATTGATTAATGGGCAAAAGATATAAACACAATTTGCAGATGAAGAAATCAAAGCCATATATATGTATATGAAAAAATGCTTCAAATCACTACTGATTAGAGAAATGCAAACCAAAACAACTCTGAGATATCACCTCACACCCACCAGAATGGCTAAAGTGACAAAAGGGCAAAGTGGCAAGTTTTGGAGAGGACATGCAAAAACAGGGGACCTTAATGCACTGTTAGTGGAGTTGTGAACTGATCCATCCATTCTGGACAGCAATTTGGAATTACATATGGAGAGTTCAAAAACTCTGTATACTCTTAGGCCCAGCAATGCATTGCTGTATCTGTTTCCCAAAGAGATTAGAGAAAGAGGAAAAGAACCAAAATATTTAAAAACTATTTATAGCAGCTCTTTTTGTGGGAACAAAGATTTGGAAACTGAGGAGATGCCCATCAATTGTAGAATAGCAAAACGATTGTGGTATATGATTGTGATGGAATACTACTGGGCCACCAGAAATGATGAACAAATTGATTTTTTTTTAAACCTGGAAAGAACTATACAAGATAATGAACAGTGAAATGAACAAAACCAGGAGAACATTATACACAGCCACAGAACTAATACTGGAAGAACAAACTGGATAATGTTATTTCCAGAAAGTGATCAGAAAGATATAACATGAAAGACAATTTATATGTACAAGTTGGCCTCCCTGATGATACCCCATATGATGTGGGGAGGACAAGGAGGGGTTAGAACATTTGTGATGGGATCTATTATATAGATATGAAGAAAAAGAAGTTAAAGATCTAGAGGCTTGTGATTTGGTTTGTGTAATATTATCTTTTTCTTTATATATGGAAATACTTGTCTTTATGGATTTGTAAACATTTGGAATAATAATATAAAATGAATAAGAAAAAAGAAAATGAAGATTAAATGACAATACATAAATTGATAAAAACCATAGCTACTGCTCCAAAATATCTGAATATTAGAGTATTAGAACTAACAGCAATTTTCGAGATCCTCTCATCCAATCTCCTAATTTGAGAGAGAGAAAAAAATGGATGTAAATTGGGGATTGACCTAAAAGTTCCATGGCCAAAGCTATGGTTATTAGATAAATCTCCTCACTTTCTATCCAATGATCTTGATGAAGGTTTTAAGAGGTAACATGCACAGAGGGAAAAGAGCTATTTATAGAACAAATATGTCACTTAGCATTTGGGTTGAAATTTTACACAAATCTGTTATCTTCCCAAACCTGGGAATTTATACTACCCCCTTACAATGTCAGAAACTATAGGAATTTATATTATTTCTCTAATATACTTGCACAATTCTTGAAAACTCACAAATGTCAAAGATAAAAGCCTTTTTGGCTAGTAGCTCATTATACACAGTTTTTAAAAATAAAATTCATCATTCTACCTATGAATCTCATAACCTATTTCTTCATCCCACCTTAACCACACAGAAGATTGATCTTGCACACTTTTCTGTTTCTACTACGGTGCCTCCATTCACCCAAATCTCCAGATTCATAACTTTGACATTATCTTTCTCGCCTCACTTTTATTCCTTCACATATCTAATCATTTGTGAAATCTTGCCATTTCTACTTTTACAACAGTTTACATCCAACCTCTTTTCTCTTTACTCATACAGGTCTTATCTTAGTTCAGATCCTTACATTTTTTGCTGCAATTCTTTTATTTAAACCCTTACCTTCCACTTTAGAATCAATATTATGTATTGGTTCCAAGGTAGAAGAGTGGCAAAGGCTAGGCAATGAGGTTTAAATGATTTGCCCAGGGTCACATGGCTAGGAAGTTTCATCTAAAGCCAGATTTGAACCTAGAACCTCCCATCTCTAGGCTTGGCTCTCAACCCAGCTGCCCCCCTTTTTTTCTTATGGAATTCTTGCAATAGATTTTTTTTAATTTCTCTGCCTCGTTTCTTAGCACTCTGATCCACCCTCCAATTAGCTACCAAAATGACTTCATCTAAATTTAAATCTGATCTTGTCATTCCCCTAATCAATGAATTTTAATAGCTTTCTTTTTCCTCTAATATAAAATATAATCTCCTCTATTTGGATTTTAAAGTGACCATGAAGTCAGTTTATCTTTTCAAGCTCATTGTTTATCACTCCCTTTTTCCTACTCTATATTCCATCCAAACCAGCTTTCTTTCCTTGGCCCTTCATCTTCTATCTCCAAGTCTGGCTCTGGCTTTGATACCTAGAACTTCAATCCTGTTTTGATTTATCATTGCTCCATCCTTTGGGACAC